>NC_087346.1:88163863-88466893 GCF_030014295.1 Loxodonta africana
TGAACAAAAAATTCAAGCCTCGAGTTGCAATAGTGAAGGATTCCATGGGGAAAATATTAAACGACACAGGAAACATCAAAAGAAGATGGAAGGAACACACAGAGTCCTTATACCAAAAAGAATTTCAAGAGGTGGTATATGATCAGGAACCGATGGTACTGAAGGAAGAAATCCAAGCTGCTCTGAAGGCATTGGCGAAAAACAAGGCTCCAAGAATTGATGGAATATCAATTGAGATGTTTCAACAAACTAATGCAGCGCTGGAGGTGCTCACTTGTCTATGCCAAGAAATATGGAAGACAGCTTCCTGGCCAATTGACTGGAAGAGATCCATATTTATGCCTATTCCCAAGAAAGGTGATCCAACCGAATGTGGAAATTATAGAACAATATCATTAATATCACACGCAAGCAAAATTTCACTGAAGATCATTCAAAAATGGCTGCAGGAGTATATTGACAGGGAACTGCCAGAAATTCAGGCCGGTTTCAGAAGAGCAGGTGGAACCAGGGATATCATTGCTGATGTCAGATGGATCCTGGCTGAAAGCAGAGAATACCAGAAAGATGTTTACCTGTGTTTTATTGACTATGCAAAGGCCTTTGATTGTGTGGATCATAACAAATTATGGATAACATTGCGAAGAATGGGAATTTCAGAACACTTAATTGTGCTCATGAGGAACCTTTACATAGATCAAGAGGCAGTTGTTTGGACAGAACAAGGGGATACTGATTGGTTTAAAGTCAGGAAAGGTGTGCATCAGGGTTGTATTCTTTCACCATACCTATTTAATCTGTATGCTGAACAAATAATCCAAGAAGGTGGACTATATGAAGAAGAACGGGGCATCAGGATTGGAGGAAGACTCATTAACAACCTGCGTTATGCAGATGACAGAACCTTGCTTGCTGAAAGTGAAGAGGACTTGAAGCACTTACTAATGAAGATCAAAGAGCACAGCCTTCAGTATGGATTACACATCAGAATAAGCAAAACAAAAATCCTCACAACTGGACCAATGAGCAACATCATGATAAACGGAGAAAAGATTGAAGTTGTCAAGGATTTTATTTTACTTGGATCCACAATCAACAGTCATGGAAGCAGCAGTCAAGAAATCAAAAGATGCATTGCATTGGGTAAATCTGCTGCAAAGGACCTCTTTAAAGTGTTGAAGAGCAAAGAAGTCACCTTGAAGACTAAGGTGCGCCTGATCCAATCCATGGTATTTTCAATCGCATCATATGTATGCGGAAGTCAGACAATGAAGAAAAAAGACCGATGAAGAATTGATGCCTTTGAATTGTGGTGTTGGCGAAGAATATTGAGCATACCATGGACTGTAGAAGGAATGAACAAATCTATCTTAGAAGAAGTACAACCAGAATGCTCCTTAAAAGCAAGGATGGCGAGACTGCATCTTACATACTTTGGACATGTTGTCAGGAAGCATCAGTCCCTAGAGAAGGACGTAATGCTTGCAAGAGTACAGGGTCAGTGGAAAAGAGGAAGACCCTTAAGGAGGTGGATTGACACAGTGGCTGCAAGAATGAGTTCAAGCGTAACAACTATTGTAAGGATGGCTCAGAACCGGGCAGTGTTTCATTCTGTTGTGCATAGGGTCGCCATGAGTCGGAACTGACTCGATAGCACCTAACAACAACAACAACAAAGCATGCAGAAAATCTACACTCAACGGCCTATTTTTTAATTAGTTTGGGGCCATGTGACTGGTTTATGGGCAATGAGCAAACATGATGTATGCTCCTTCTAGACTTGGCCACTAAATGCATTCTCAATCTTTTACATACTCTTTTTCTGTCCAAGTTAGATGGAAGAGTCTCATCATAAAAGGAACACAAATCTCTGTGACTTCACTAGGAGTTGACAGCTACCTGGTCTGTATCAGACTGATATAAGTGGGAATCAACTTTTTATTGTATTAACTCCCTGTGACTTGGCAGTTTATTATTAGAGCAGGTAATGCTCTTTACTCCAATTAACACAGAGATTGGTAGCAAAAGTGAGGTGCTGCCATAATAAAAACCTAAAATATGTGGTATTAACTCAAGTATGCTGACTATATAGTGAGGAAAGAGATACAGCTGGCTGCACACCTAGAGATCTATGTTATGTGTTGCTTTTGATTATGAGGCAGACTATGGGCCTATTGTACTTGTAGATCTAGAAGAAGAATTTGGGAAGGCAAATGTTAGCCATATTTTTTGGGACTATTGGTTTGTTTGACAAAATGTAATTAAAAACAGACGATCTATGAAAAAATCGGCCAGTTGAGAAGCAGAAATGATAAGAAATAGAGAGGAAAAACAGAAATCCAGGGGCTTGAAGTTGAACAGGCCTAACTTCTAAACCCTAAGTAGTAAGAGATGGACTTACAAAAAGCTTTGAATGAAAAAACCTGTAACAGTTTGAAGTTTGGATAAAGGGAATCCTGGCAAAGTTAAGATTAAGGGTATGTCCTTCATATCTTTTACTCCAAGTTACTAGCAGTAAATAAAAAGATAAAGACATAAGCACAAAGAAGTAAAACAAATTGAACTGGAGAATTTCGTCAAGGAGGAAACTATTGGTATGGTACTGGTATATGGAAACAAATAGATCAGAACGTTTTGAAGAAGTGGCATTGCCAATTAAACCATGGAATTGTAATAAAAAAAAAAAAGTCCTTGGGATACTAAGATTTACAGCAATCCATAGATCTCCAACCTTGAACCATGAGGCAGGCTTTTACATCAAGTATCGTTCGTTGCTGTTGAGTCAATTAAAAAAAAAATTTTTTTTTTTTCTACAGCCCCTAAAAAGGGGAATACTGGAAAAGGAGGAACCTTCCAGAAGGTGAAGGCAGGGGCCATAAGAACATTGGATAAGGGAGTCCTTTGCAGAAAATGTGAGGATATCAATGACTCAGTGGTAGAAACCTCCCCTCCCCTATGGGAGACATGGGTTTGATTCCTGGCCAACACATCTCATGTGAAGCTACCACCTATCAGTGAAGCTTGTGTGTGGATATGTTGCTGGCCAGGTTTCAGTGGAGCTTACAGACTAGCACAGACAAAGAAGAAAGGCCTAGCAATCTACTTCCAAAATCAGCCAATGAAAAACCTAAAATTTTATGGATCACAACAGTCCAATCCCCAACAGAGCATGAGGATGGTGCACTACTGGGAAGCATTTTGTTCCGTTGTAAATGAGGTCTCTATGAAGTGAGAGTGGGCTTGACCACAACTGACAACAACCCCAGAAAACATAATCAGAGTCTAATCAATGATTTTCTCTGTCCTATTTTTTACGGGATTTCAGAATTTGTCCAAACCTGTAACTGCTATATTTCTTATTCCTGATGGAAAGGACTGCATATCATCTGGTGAGCCTGGATTGAGGGTTTTGGATTGGTGATGAGGATGGCAGGTGGGGAATACTTGCCCAGGGGAGAATATAGGAAAGGAGTGGGGGAGCCATTTAAGTGACTTGGAAAAAGTTCTTGGAGGAAAGGGTAGAGTTTTAGCGAGTCCTATGGATGGGAATTTTGTGTGAGCTCGTCTCTTCTAAGGAACAACATCTGTGCCAAAGAGGAAATAAATAAATAAGCTCAGAATTGCTCATCTAAAATATGAAAGGTTAAGAATTCCCATGGACAAGTTTGGTCAGTACATAAGATGATGAAAATCTAATTTTAAGAAAAGTAAGTTACTGGAGTGTTTACAAAGGAGAAAGAAGAAATGAATTTTAAGAAGGGAATCAGATTAGATCACTTTTTTTTTCCTTTAACAGTTCCCTTATGTGATGGTTACTTTTATGTGTCAACTTGGCTAGGCTATGGTTCCCAATGGTTTGGCCAAACACTAGACTAGATGCTGTTCCATAAAGTAATCTAATGCAATGTAATATAATCATCTTCCTTAATGTAACCTAATATAGCCAATCAATCAGTTGAAAGGGTAGTTTCTTTAGGATGTGGTCTTCCTCCAGACTATAACTATTTTGACATAAATCTCTCTTTTTCTCTCTCCACTCCGTCTTACTATCACTTAACCTACAGACCTCAGGATGCAAGCCTGCAGAAGTCTCCAGCCTGTTGCTTGACCTACAAATTTTGGTCTTGCCAGTTTCCCTACCTCCTAATCCTGTGAACTAGCAGGAGTCTCCAGGATGTCACCTGACCTGTGGTTTTAGGACTTGCCACCCCCACACACTTTTAACCAAACCCTTAAAGTGAATCTCTCTCTATGTACATAGAGTATCGCAGTGGTTCTGTTCTCTCTAGAGAACCCAATTGTTGTTACATGCCATTGGTTCTGACTCATAGCGACCGTATGTACAACAGAATGAAGTACGGCTTGGTCATGTGCCATCCTCACAATCATTGCTATGTTTGAGCCCATTGTTGCAGCCACTGTGAAAATTCATTTCATTTTCTTCCTCTTTTTTGCTGACTCTACTTTACCAAGCATGATGTCCTTAGAGAACCCTAAGATACCCTATTTAAAAATAAGTTCCATTTTTATTTTATATTTTACATCATTTGCTACCCTTCCCTACAATAAGATTTATCCTATTCATGAGGAGACAAATCCATGCCCTTATCTACGTCTATTTATCATTTTCAGTGTACACCCCATTCAAAGTACACTGTACACTATATAATGTTAAAAAAAAAGACTTTAGTCTTTAAAGCATTTGTAAGACATTTCAACAGAGACAGTGGCTTTTCTACATTAAACTATTAAGTTCAGCAGTGGGGATATAAAGATAAATAAGTTACAACCCTGACCCTCAGAGAGAGAATAGTCTATAAATATGACTTAGACATGTAAAGACACTGTTATAATACAATGAAATAGATAGCAGTTAAGAGCATGGAAACCCTGGTGGTGTAGTGGCTAAGAGCTATGGCTGCTAACCAGAAGGTCAGGAGTTCGAATCCGCCAGCTGCTCCTTGGAAACTCTATGGGGCAGTTCTACTCTGTCCTATAGGGCCGCTATGAGTTGGAATTGACTCGGCAGCAATGGGTTTGTTTTTTTTTCATTAAGATCATGGACTTTAGAGTCAGATTGCTTGGTTTCAAATACCAGCTATTCACTTTACTCGGTGTGTGGGCTTTGAAAGATTACTTAACATTTGTGTGCCTCAATGGGGATAGCAATAGAACTTTCCTCATAGGGTTACTTTGAATTTTAAGTGAGTAAATATATTTAAAGCACTTAGAACAATGTCTAGCACATAGTAAGCTCTGTATGTGTTAGCTATGATTATAATAGGAGTATCTACAAAGCCCTTTGGGAGCAAAGAGGAGGACGTGGTTAATTTAGCCTGCAGGGTGAGGAAGGACCTGTGAGGAAATGGACTTTTAGACGAAGGAGTACAAATGACTAGTTAACCATATTTGAGGGACTTTAGAAACCATATCAGTCTTTAGAGGGTGTGGTCAAGATGAATCCATCAGAATTAACTCATCAAGCAGAGGATGACTCCATCCCAAATGAGTATTTATGCCTGTAGAGGTCATACATGCAAGATCACCCCAAATTAACTCAGGGTTTTTGACATGAGATGGTGGCTATGTTAAGGTCTGAGGCCAAAACTCCATTTTGAATCAAAAGTAATTTCTGCAACAAGAATACAGCCTGTCATTTCTGTAACTCTCCATTATACTCTGAGAAAATTACTTAATAATTTTAGAGAAGAATGTGATTTTGTTTGCTCAAGGTCTTTTCCTTGCTTCAGAATACACCCTGCTCAGAAAACCAGGTCCAAAACAATTCTCAGAATGGATGCTCACTCAAGATAAATTTTAGCATTATGCGTGACCTCCCTACAGTCACGCAAGGAGGGTCTTGTGATTGTTTAGAAGCCGATGTATCCAACTTAATTACTTTGTAACTTTAATAAAAACAATTTTAGAAACTTATGTACTCTCCTATCAATTGAATATACCCTCACTGAATTTTGGAACTCTTACCTAAATGTCAGCCAATCACTAAATTTTTATTGAAATTCCTGGTATTTTCTTATAAAAACTCCCTGAACTGTCTCCTTCTCAGGCACTTAGTTCAGAATCCTCTGGACCTTGTGGTTCCAATTTGCAAATTCCCTGCCTCTCAATAAAAGATCTTTATTTTTAATTTCAATCAGACTCTGCCATTTCACTTGACGATATGAATAAATAAATCTGAGTAGAAGCAGTTCTATTATAACCTTTTAATCCTTGTAACTTGTTCTGTAAAGCCAGTTTTCTCTCTCTCACTCCCTCTCCCTCTCCCTCCTTGTCTCTCTCCTTTTTTCTCTGCCTTCCTCCTTCCCTCTATCTATCTCTCCTTTTCCTTTTAGCCCTCTGTTAGATTGCATCTTACAATAGACGTACTGTTAATAGCTTTGTTGTTGTCATTGTTAGGTGCCCTTAAATTGCTTCCAACTCACAGCAACCATATGTACAACAGAATGAAACACTGCCCGGCCCTGCGCCATTCTCACAATTGTTATCATGGTTGAGCCTATTGTTGCAGCCACTGTGTCATTCCATCTCATTGTGTGTCTTCCTCTCCTTCTCTAACTGTCTACTTTACCAAGCATGATGTCCTTCTCCAGGCACTGGCCCCTGCTGATAACATGTCCAAACTATGTGAGACAAAGTCTCACAATCTTTGCTTCTAAGAAGCATCCAGGCTGTACTTCTTTCAGGACAGGTTTCTTTGTTCTTCTGACAGTCCATGGTATATTCAATATTCTTCACCAATACCATAATTCAAAGGCATCAATTCTTCATTCTTCCTTATTCATTGTTCAGCTTTCACATGCATATAATGAGATTGAAAATACCATTGCTTGGGTCAGGCTCACCTTAGACTTTAAAGTGGCATGTTTGCTTTTTAACACTTTAAAGCTGTCTTTTGCAGCAGATTTTCTCAACGTGCTGTTAGATTTCTTGACCGCTGACTCCATGAGTGTTGATTGAGGATCCAGGTAAAATGAAATCCTTGACAACTTCGATCTTTTCTTTATTTATCACGATGTTGCTTATTAGTCCAATTATGAAGATTTTTTTTATGTTGAGGTGCAATCTGTACTGAAGGCTATCGTCTTTGATCTTCATCAGTAAGTGCTTCAAGTCCTCTTCACTTTCAGCAAGTGAGAATATCGCAGGTTGTTAATAGGTCTTCCTCAAATCCTGATGCTGCGTTCTTCATATAGTCCAGGCTCCCGCATTATTTAGCATACAAATTGAATAAGTATGTTGAAAGGATACAACCCTGATGCACACGTTTCCTGACTTTAAACAGCTCAACATCCCCTTCTTCTGTTCCAATGACTGCCTCTTGATCTGTGTACTGGTTACTCAGGAGCACAACAAATGCTTTGGAATTCCCAATCTTCACAATTTTATCCATAATTTGTTATATCCACATGGTCGAATGATTTTGCATAGTGAATAAAACACAGGTAAACAACTTTCTGGTACTCCTTGCTTTCAGCCAAGATCCATCTGACAGTTGTAGTGATATCCCTCATCCCTCATCCTCTTCTGAATCTGGCTTGGGTTTCTGGCAGTTCCCTGTTGATGTATTGCTGCAACCACTTTTGAATGATCTTCAGGAAAATTTTACTTGTGTGTGATTGTCATGGATTGAATTTGTCCTCCCAAAATTGTGTGTATCAATTTGGCTGGGCCATGATTGCCAGTGTTGTGTGGTTGTCCTCCATTTTATGATTGTAATTTTATGGTAAAGAGGATTAGGGTGGGATTGTAACACCCTTACTAAGGTCACATCCCTGATCCAATGTAAAGTGAGTTTCTCTGGGGTGTGGCCTGCACCACCTTTTATCTCGCAAGAAATAAAAAGGAAAGGGAAGTGAGAAGAGAGGGGAGACCTCATATCACCAAGAAAGCAGTGCTGGGAGCAGAGCACATCCTTTGGACTCAGGGTTCCCGTGCAGAGACGCTCCTAATCCAGGGAAGATTGATGACAAGGACCTCTCTTCAGAGCCATCAGAGAGAGAGAATGCCTCCCCCTGGAGCCAATGCCCTGAATTTGGGCTTGTAGCCTATTAAACCGTGAGAAAATAAAGTTCTCTTTGTTAAAGCCATCCACTTGTGGTATTTCTGTTATAGCAGAAACTAAGACAGTGATATTAATGATACTGTTAGATAAGTTCCATATTGTGTTGGATTACCTTTCCGTCGCTTTGTCATATTGTGGTGGCTTGCATGTTGCTGTGATGCTGAAAGCTATGCCACTGATATTTTAAATACCTGCAGGGTCACCTATGGTGGACAGATTTCAGCTGAGCTTTCAGACTAAGACTAGGAAGAAGGACCTGGCAGTCTACTTCTGAAAAAAAATTAGTCAGTGAAAACCTTATGAATAGCAGCAGTACCTTGTTTGATATAGTGCCAGAAGATGAGCCTCTCAGATTGGAAAGCCCTCAAAATACAACTGTGGAAGAGCTGCTTCCTCAAAGTAGAGTTGACCTTAATGACGTAGATGGAGTCACACTTTCAGGACCTTGATTTGCTGATGTGGCACAACTCAAAATGAAAATAAACTGGTGCAAACACCCATTAATAAGAGGAATGTGGAATGTATGAAGCATGAACCTTGGAAAATCGGAAGTCACCAAAAATGAAATGGAACACACAAAGATCTATATGCTAGGCATTAGTGAGCTGGAATGGACCGGTATTGGCCATTATGAATTGGACAATTATATGGTCTATTATACCAGGAATAACAACTTGAAGAGGGGTGGCGTTGCATTCATTGTCAAAAAGAACATTTTAAGATCTGTCTTGAAGTACAATGCTATCAGTGATAGGAAAAAATTCATACACCTACAAGGAATACCAGTTAACATGACTATCATTCAAATTTTACACCAAACACTAAGGCCAAAGATGAAGAAATTGAAGATTTTTACCAACTTCAGCAGTCTGAAATTGATTGACAATGCAACCAAGATGCATTGATAATTGCTGGTGATTGGAATGTGAAAGATGGAAGCAAAGAAGAGGGAACAGTGGTTGGAAAATATGGCCTTGGTGATAGAAACGATGCTGGAGATCATGAGATAGAATTTTGTGAGACCAATGATTTCTTTACTGCAAATATCTTTTTTCAACAATATAAACAGTGACTATACACTTAGACCTCACTGGATGGAATCAAATCGACTACATCTGGGGTAGGAGACGATAGAAAAGCTCAATGTCTTCAGTCAGAATAAGTCCAGGGGTTGACTGTGGAACAGACCATTAATTACTCATACGCAAGTTCAGGTTGAAGCAGAAGAAAATTAGAACAAGTCCACGAGAGCCAAAGTACAACCTTGAGTATATTCCATCTGAGTTTAGAGACCATCTCAAGAATAGACTTGGGGCATTGAACACAAATGACAGAAGACCAGATAGTTGTGGATTTACATCAAGGATATCATACATGAAGAAAGCAAGAGGTCGCTGAAAAGACAAGAAAGACAGTAAAGACCAAATGCATGTCAGAAAAGACTCTGAAACTTACTCTGGAATGTAGAATAGCCAAAGCGAAAGGAAGAAATGTTGAAGTAAGAGAGTTGAACAGAAGATTTCAAAGGGCAGCTTGAGAAGACAAAGTATTATAATGACATGTGCAAAGACCTAGAGTTGGAGAACCAAAAGAGTACAAGAACATGCTCAGCATTTCTCAAGCTGAAAGAATCGATGAAAAAATTCAAGCATCAAGTTGCAATATTGAAGGATTCTACAGGGAAAATATTTTATGGCACAAAAAGCATCAAGAGAAGATGGAAGGAACACATAGAGCAACTGTATCAAAAAGAAGTAATAGATGTTCAACCATTTCAGGAAGTAGCATATCCAAGAACTAATGGTGCTAAAAGAAGTCCAAGCTGCACTGAAGGTATTGGTGAAAAACAAGGCTCCAGGAATTGACAGAATACCAACTGAAATGTTTCAGCAAACTGATGCTACCCCTGGAAATGCTCACTCATCTATGCCAAGAAATTTGGAAGACTGTTGGCCAACCGACTTGAAGATATCCATATTTGTGCCCATTCCAAAGAAAGGTGATCCAACAGAATGCAGAAATTATGTCTCTATTTAGAGCAAAGAAGAGGATTGGCTCTCACTTTAGAAATTTTCTGTCACTGATTTAAACTTGCTCAACTTAGTAATAACAGACAGTGACTCCTTACCTGAGGGCTTCAAGGTGGCTTCTTAGAAATGAGCCAATGATACTAGCTCCAATGGCAAGAGAAAAGATGTCTGAAACACATACCATACTTTCAGTTTACTATTCTAGCTAAGATAGTATGAAAGATCATACAACTTCTAAGGGGTCTTTCCTAGGTAAGAATGTGGAAGGATTTACCAATCTCCTGAAAAATACTGCCTCTTCTCTGGACGGAATAATAAGATTCTTTGCTTTCCGAAATGAAGTACTGCCAACTACTTAATTTCTTTCCCAAGGACTTTCAAAATTTTAGAATTTACTGTGAATGAGTCTGTGTAGCATTTAGAAGACTAAAGCAAAAGGAAGGCTGCCAAAGAGAAATACTAGTTTTGGGGTTTGCAACCAAAGCACCGCCTAGGTTCTTTTTGACTTGACTACACCCTCTCTTCTAATTTTCCCCTTTATGTGTATGAGCATTTGTCTCTCTGAAAAAAATTCATTGTCAGAGAGTTTCTAGATAGGGATCTCTGGGTTAAAATCTCAAATTATATGCATCCAGTGCCATCCACCCACCCCCATACTGTAATTACCATCTTGAGGCTTTTTAAAAATAACTACACACATCAACAGTTTCACAACTGCTTCTGTGAATGGTGAGATTAACAGACGAACTCCTAGAGAAATTACGCAGGTGACCACAGTTATTAACATCCATGTTGTTAAAATGTTTGAATGTTGTCATGATGGGGCCAAGGGGTCAGGTTCAAAGATTCCACCATGTTGCTGTTGGCTAGGCACTTTAGAACTAAATTGAAGGGAGTTGTGAGGGTTGTTGCCTTAACCACATGCTGCCTGCTTAGGGGTATTCCCTCATAAAGAACATAATGCAGTAATTTAGGGAACATTCAGGCATTTTCCTGTTGAGAACCACAGCTAAAATTACAATCTAGTAGCTTCTTTTTCGTGTCTTTATATGATAATGAATCTTCAACGATTTTTTCTGCTATTAATTTCATTTCAGTCCAATATTTCCCAGAGTGAAACCAGAAGACTGGAAGTCCCTGAATGTACTTAAACTCACTTATTGTAAAACAGCACTCAAGGTCACAGAATGTTAAAATTGAGAAAGACCATAGAAATGTTGATTTTACTACTGAATACGCTGTCCCAGGAGATGAAGTGACTTGCACTTTCAAGTTGTGTAGGGCCTGCAGATCTCCTTAAGTTATTTCTGGCCCTGGGCCCTTTCCCATCAATCTCAAACTCAAATTAACAGTATTTGAGTGATTAGACAGCTCATTGAAGAGTCCCTGATACTATGAGTAAATTGGGCCTGTTTTCTTCTCCTGTTAAAAATAATCAATACTCCAAGAAATTGAAACATAAGGATTATTCTGAGCAGTCATTCTATATGCATGCAGGGAGATGATTTTTGTTTCTAAAAACATGGCTGAAAGTAGGCTAGTTACAACTGTAAAAAGTAAACTTTTAAATTAGCTTGAAACAATAACATAATATTTGATTGTTTCATTATATAATAAACAATTTACAAATTGGAAGAGTGTTTGAGTGTCCTTGCACGGAGGAAAAATGAAGAAAAACTGCTCCTGAGGATTGGAGATTTCACAGAAGCTTAAATATTTTTTTCATAATGAATACAAGATTCTATGGTGACTGAGTACTTAATGGTTACTGAATTAACATTAAAAAGTAGCTCCTGAAAATTTGGCCTTCACCGATTTGTAGTCCTGAGAGTTCTTGAAATTAAAGTTGAGCAAGCACACAGTCCATTTTTGTTAAATCATAAGGTAATAGGTTTGTTATTAATTACACTTTTCTAGCTGGAAAAGACAAATTTATACCACTCTTTCTGGTTTCTGGTGAAAAAAACAATACTTGTAAAAATGGTGTAGCAGAGGTTTCTGACATCCTCTCACTTCACAAGGAGGAAGGAAAATCAAGATCAACAACCCAAGGCTGATTCCTAGGAGGCAGAGGTCAAACATCTGTCTGCCATCTTTACCAATTCTGACACCAACCGTCCCTCCCGTGGCACTCTCTACTTCTCTGCTGAGTTCGATAATTTGTTGTAATGACCACACAGAACTCACATATCATACTCATGGTTACAGGATTTATTAAGGAAGTTACAGGTTATAATTCAGGTTCAGTAACCGTCAGGTTACAGTTCTTCCATCAGGACAACCTCTTCTTAACCATACCTGCAGCCACTCCCCTCTCTGGCCTCTCAGCCTCTGCCCTGCTCCTGCAAACATTACAAAGCTCTCTTTTAGCTCTGCCAATAAGGGCCCAGAGGTACCCCACTCCTCCGAGAAGTCTCAGCCGGAAGGCACTCAACTCTAGTTCCCTGAGTGGGCAAACCTAGCTCCACCAAGTGCCTGGAGGCAATGTATTCTGCCAGCAAGCCTCCTGCCTGAAGGCACTCAGTTTTCTTGCTCCATGGGCGGGGAAGCCCAATGCACCGTCTCCTGCTGGTCTCTCCTACTGTTATTTCTCCTGCTGGACTCCTGCCTCTGCTGCCTCTGTTTCTTTGCCACTGCTTCTCACCATATTGCTGTTTTTGATGTTACAGCTCTGTCTCCGGTTCTGGGAGAATCTCAACTCAGCGATGCCAGGTCCAAAGGATACACTCTACTCCTGATTCTTCTTTCTTGGTGGTAGTGAGACCCTCTCCTCCTGCATTTGGGATAGCTCATTTTAAGCATAGCAGAGTGGCAAAACTGGCCAATTCCCTTGGTGGGCCACAATTAACTTATTTGCATAGTCCCACCCAATCACTTGGATGGGAACTACTAGACCATGGTGAGGAAGATTGTATAAAAGAGATCCATCACAGTGCAGGCCAACCTCTGTCTTTTCTAGCCATGTATTTTTTCAGTGTTGGAGGATAACTTCCCCCTCCCAATCATTTTACCAGTCCAAAACAGTCATTAATAATTAGTACTTCTGTAGGGCAAAGAGTCCTCAGGGTGCGGCTACTCAGGTACCAGCCATTCAGGTCTGTTACAGGTGTACATCTGATCTGATCAGACTCTCCAAAAGTCATCTTGGCTTCACCCCTTCTGGTGTTTGATAAAATTTAACTGACAGAAGATTGTTTCCTTGCCCTGAGCCTTAAAAGATATCAGCAAAACCTTTAAGGGTCTTTGGGTTTGGCCACTATACTCAAGTCTAGCAGTGCCTCCCCCTTCGTCTACTCTTTTGCACTTACGGCTTCTATAATTACAGCTTTTACAAGTACAATTAACCCTGTTAACAATCATTACTCATGGCTGAATCAGACAATTCTATTAACATCTTCCCCCACCTTCTCTTCCCCAGACCTATCAGGAAGACAGGAATCTATTCAGTGGAGACCTTCTCTTGTCCCCCTCATTTTGAGTGCAAGCACATCCACAAAAATGTGTAAGTCAGACACTTCATGTCTTTATCGCCCCCATTTTAGATAGCCAATGTTTAAGCTGTGCATCCATATCAAGCCAGTTTAGGAGTCCTGGTGGCGCAGTGGTTAAAGTGTTTGTCTGGTAATCAAAATGTTGGTGGTTCAAACCCACCAGCCACTCTGCAGAAGAAACATGTATCAATCTGCTTCCATAAAGATTTACAGCCTTGGAAACCCTATGGGACAGTCCTGCTCTGTCCTATAGGGTTACCGTGAGTTGAAATTGACTTGACAGCAATGGGTTTTTTGGATTTTATTAAACCAGTACCCTGAGAAGACAAGCATGTTCCTTGGTCTTGAAGAATCTTTTGCTCCAGTTGGAACTTTGAGCATCTGCATCCATAAGGAAAGTCCAGCCCAGAGTAAACCATCAAATTGCAACTATCTACACCAGCTCATGGTGTCAAATTATCTTTCTTTTCATTCAGTCATTTATGGTCAGCTCATCCCTGGCCATCCAAGTTAGGTCACAATGGGTACCAGCCTTAGGCTGGAGAGTTCACACAGACCTCTCAGCACTTCAGATCAGCTATCCCCTTCTCTCTCTCTGTCATTCCTATCCCCCTTGGGCTAGGTGAATTGGCTGCACCCATAAACTCAGGAGTCCATGCAACTCCCTGCATTTCTTACCAGCCAGCCTTTCCTCTCTCTCTCATTCCTAGTCTCAATGGGCTAGGTCAATGGGTACCAATGGAACATGTCCAGACTTAGCCTGGCTCTTCATTGCTGCACTTCCCCCTCTTCCACTCATGAGTGAGCACAGGTTGTCACCACAAACAAGCATACCAAGCTGTCTACTCGCTGGCTTCCTTTAACTTCCAGACCTGGAAGGGGGTTACTTCTGATTGACACTGGCTTTTCCTGCTTCAGTGCACCCAAAGGCAAGCCACTTTCTTGCTAGAAATTCAAAAAGCAAAGCAATCTTTTTTTTTTTTTTTCCTTGCAGGTCCTTTCTTCAAATGCAAATCTTCTGTTCTATCAGCATTTCTGGGTAGGTCTACATGTATTTTCAAATGCAAAATCTGGGTGGGGCTCAGTTTTCCAGCCTAAGCCCCTACTCTTCACAGGGCTACTGGCTTGAAACAAAAAGTCTGTGTTTTTTTCAAACAAATCCTAGTTCCCCTTTTAGCATATCCAATCAACTATTGGCTGAAGGGGAAACCCTGGTGGCATAATGGTTAAGCGCTATGGCTGCTAGCCAAAGGGTTGGTAGTTCGAATCCACCAGGCACTCCTTGGAAACTCTATGGGGCGGTTCCATTCTGTCCTATGTCGCTATGAGTCAGAATTGGCTCTACGGCACTGGGTTTGGTTTAGCTTTGGTATTGGCTGAAGGCAGAGTTACACGCTCTCTGTAATCTCTAATACCCCAAATTTGTTTCCGTCATATATTTAGGTTTGTTTTATAACACTAGGTAGGAGAAACCTTCAATATCCTTGGAACATTCAAATAAACACATAATTCTATACATGTAACCCTTAAAAAAAAAAAAAAAAAAGAACATTCCAGTTTCATCTTCTCTTCTCCACCCCTTGATTATCTCCCCATTGAAAGTCATATGGTTCTTGGGCCTCTGGCTGGGTAGAGCCAGTAGACGCTGGCCTCCTCTCAATCATCTCCTTCAGCTGGCCTGGGTTTTACCTCAAGCCATTCCAGAAGTGGCTTTTCTCCTCAGCTGCGGTATAAAATCTTTTACTTTCCTATCAACTATTACAGATAATAATAAACAAAGTAACTACTCAAGAATCCCAAGTTTTACTTCCCACGTCCTTTTGTTCTTTCTCTTACAAAGTCCCATGCTTCCATAAGTCTGGAGCCATTGCAACAAATCCTGCTTCTGACACCAATTGTCAAAATGGTGTGGTGGAGGCATATAACCTCCTTTAACTTCACATGCAAGTCCACTGTGCTGTCTCTTGCTGGTAACTCCTGCCACTATTTCTCCTGCCAATATGCCTCTGCTGCCACTGTTTTTCTGCCACTTTCTCTTGCCATCTTTGATGTTAAAGCTCTCTCTCTATTTCCTTTGTCTGGGAGGGTCTCAGTGCAGGGGTGCCAGGTCTAAAGAATGTGCTCTGCTCCTGATTCTTCTTCCTTGGTGGTGGTGAGATCCTGCCCTCTCGCCTCTGGGTTGGCTCATTTTAAGTCTAGCAGAATGGCAAAACTGGCCAATTCCATTGGTGGGCCACAATTACCTGGTGGCACAGTGGTTAAGAGCACGGCTGCTAACCAAAAGTTTGGCAGTTCAAATCCACCAGCCACTAGTTGGAAACCCTATGGGGTGGTTCTACTCTGTCCCATAGGGTCTCTATGAGTTAAATCGACTTGACAGCAACAGATTTTTTTTTTTTTAACCTAATTACTTGCGTGGAAGTTATAAGACCATGGCAAAAAAGGCCATGTAAAAGCAATGCATCACACTGCAGTACTTTTGCAGTTTTGGTCAGGGTTTTTATGGTTAATTTCTGGTTTCATGGCAAGAAAAACCTCTTAAAATCAAAGTACCAAAATAACCAAACCTGTTGCCGTCAACTTGATTCCAACTCGTAGTTACCCAATACTAAGATGTCTACTATTAATTTTTTTTTTTTTAATTTCATACTCCATTCCAAATCATTTTAGTTGTCTTTTTTTTTTTTTTTTTTATCTTTCTAGCTAGGCAGAGATTATGGCTTGGTGCAACAGTTCATGTTATGGGGAATGCCACTATAGTGAATTTGCCTAAGTCTAAACCAAATCGTTTAAACCAAATCTTATTCAGCTGGGCTTAAAACATCGTATATAGCTACCATAATTATTTCTCATTTGTTCATTCAGAATTTTTTATAGTGTGCTTATAGGACACAAAAATGAACAGTTTCATTGCCAAGGCCTTTTAAAAAATAAAGT
This sequence comes from Loxodonta africana, assembly GCF_030014295.1. NCBI lineage: Eukaryota > Metazoa > Chordata > Mammalia > Proboscidea > Elephantidae > Loxodonta > Loxodonta africana. Next base: position 88,180,405 of record NC_087346.1, read on the forward strand.
AAATAATGAATATTTTTTCTTATTATTGTTTTCGAAATAAACATTTGGAAAAATTAAAGTAGAAAGAAGAAAAGTCACTTGCATATGAGGTAGTCATATTTTGGGGGAAGAAAAATAAACATTGCATTCATTCTTAACCTAAAAGTAGGAAATGTAGTAAAATCTTCAGAAAATATTGATAAAGAGGTAATAAAAATAATTCAAAATCTCATTTAGAGATATTCACTGTTAACATTATTATGTTTTTCTGTCTTTTCTCTGTGTATGCATATGTACCCCCATGAGGCTCTCAGTTTGTCATACTCTTGGGGCTTGTGTGTTGCTGTGATGCTGGACACTATGTTACTGGTATTCTGGTACCAGCAGGGTCACCCATGGCAGACAGGTTTCAGCTTAGCTTCCAGACTAAGGCAGACTATGAAGAAGGACCCAGCAGTCTACTTCTGAAAAGAATTAGCCAGTGAAAACCTTATGAATAACAGCAGAACATTGTCTGATACAGTCCTGGAAGGTGAGCTCACCAGGTTAGAAGGCACTCAAAAGATGACTGGGGAAGAGCTGCCTCCTCAAAGTACCAAACAAGAGACCTCAAAGTACTGTCGATCTTAAATGACACAGATGGAGTCAAGCTTTCTGGACCTTTACTTGCTGATGTGGCACAACTCAAAATGAGAAGAAACAGCTGCAAACATCCATTAATAATTGGAACTTGGAATTTAAGAAGTATGAATCTAGGAAAATTGGAAATCATCAAAAATGAGGCGGAATGCATAAATATAAATATCCTAGGCATTAATGAGCTAAAATGGACTGGTATTGGCCATTTTGAATCAGACTATCATATGGTTTACCATGCCAGGAATGAAAACTGGAAGAGGAATGGCATTGCATTCATTGTCAAACAGAACATTTCAAGATCTTTCCTGAAGTACAATGCTATCAGTGATAGGATAATATCCATAAGCTACAACAAAGACCAGGTAATATGACTATTATTCAAATTTTTGCACCAACCACTAAGGCCAAAAGTAAAGAAATTGAAGATTTTTACCAGCTTCTCCAGTCCGAAATTGATCAAACATGCAACGAAGATACATTGATAATTAGTGGTGATTGGAATATGAAAATTGGAAACAAAGAAGAAGGATTGGTATTTGGAAAATATGGCCTTGGTGATGGAAATAATGGCTGAGATAGCATGATAGACTTTTGCAAGACTAACAACTTCTTCATTGCAAACACATTTTTCACCAACACAAACGGCTACTATACACATGGACCTCACCAGATGGAATACACAGGTATCAGATCAACTGCATCTGTGGAATGAGACAATGGGAAAGTTCAATATCATCAGTCAGAAAAAGGTCAGGGACTGACAGTAGAATAGACCATCAATTGCTCATATGCAAGTTCAAGTTGTAACTAAAGAAAATTAGAACAAGCCCATGAGAACCAAAGTATGACCTTGAGTATATCCCACTTGAATTTAGAGACCATCTCAAAAATAGATTTGATGTGTTGAATACTAACGGCCAAAGACCAGACAAGTTGTGGAATGACATCGAGGACATCATACATGAAGAAAGCAAGGGGTCATTAAAAAGAAAGAAAAGACCAAATTGGATGTCAGAAGAGACTCTGAAACTTGTTCTTGAACATTGAGTAGCTAAAGAAGACATGATGATGTAAAAGAACTGAACAAAAGATTTCTAAGGGCGGCTCGAGAAGAAAAGTAAAGTATTATAGTGACATATGCAAAAAGCTGGAGATAGAAAATCAAAAGGGAAGGACATGCTTGGCATTTCTCAAGCTGAGAGAACTGAACAAAAAATTCAAGCCTCTAGTTGCTAGTGAAGGGTTTTACAGGGAAAATATTAAATGACACAGGAAGCATCAAAAGAAGATGGAAGGAATACACAGAGTCGTTATACCAAAAAGAATTAGTTGACGTTCAACCATTTCAAGGGGTAGCATATGATCAGAATGGACTGTACTGAATGACGAAGTCCAAGGCGCACTGAAGACATTGGCAAAAAACAAGGCTCCAGGAACTGATGGAATACTCACTCATCTATGCCCAAAAATTTGGAAGACAGCTACTTGGCCAACCGACTGGAAGAGATCCATATTTATGCCTATTCCCAAGAAAGGCGATCCAAGTGAATGAGGAAATTATCGAACAGTATCATTAATATCACACGCAAACAAAATTTTGGTGAAGATCATTCAAAAGTGGCTGCAGCAGTATATGGACAGGGAACTGCAAGGAATTCAGGCTGGATTCAGAAGAGGACATGTAACCAGGGATATCATTGTTGATGTTAGATGGATCCTGGCTGAAAGCAGAGAATACCAGAAAGATGTTTGCCTGTGTTTTATTGACTATGCGAAGGCATTCAACTGTGTGAGTCCTAAAAAATTATGGATAACATTGCGAAGAATGGGAATTCCAGAACACTTAATTGTGCTCATGAGGAACCTGTACATAGATCAAGAGGCAGTTGTTCAGACAGGACAAGGGGATGCTGAGTGGTCTAAAATCAGGAAAGGTGTGCATCAGGGTTGTACCCTTTCACCATACCTATTCAATCTGTGTGCTGAGCAAATAATCCGAGAAGCTGGACTATATGAAGAAGAATGGGGCATCAGGATTGGAGGAAGAATCATTAACAACCTGCATTATGCAGATGACACAACCTTGCTTGCTGAAAGTGAAGATGACTTGAAGTACTTACTGACGAAGATCAATGTGGATTACACCTCTACATAACCCAAGCCCAAGCCCAGTGCTGTCGAATCGATTCTGACTCATTGCGACCCTATAGGACCGAGTAGAAGTGCCCCATAGAGTTTCCAAGGAGCCCCTGGTGGATTCGAACTGCTGACCCTTTGGTTAGCAGCTGTAGCACTTAACCACTACCCCACCAGGGTTTCCCACCTCAACATAAAGAAAACAAAAATCTTCACAACTGGACCAATGAGCAACATCATCATAAATGGAAAAATGATTAAAGTTGTGGAGGATTTCATTTTACTTGGATCCACGATCAACACCCAAGGAAGCATCAGTCAAGAAATCAAAAGACGCATTGCACTGGGCAAATCTGCTGCAAAGGATATCTTTAAAGTGTTGAAAAGCAAAGACGTTACCTTGAAGACTAAGGTGCGCCTGACGCAAGCCATGATATTTTCAATCACATCATATACATGTAAAAACTGGACAATGAATAAGGAAGACCGAAGAATTGACTCCTTTGAATTTTGGTGTTGGCAAAGAACATTGAATATACTATGAACTGCCAGAAGAACGAACAAATCTGTCTTGGAAGAAGTACAACCACAATGCTCCTTAGAAGCGAGGATGGTGAGACTGTGCCTTACAGACTTCCGACGTGTTGTCAGGAGGAATCAGTCCCTGGAGACAGACATCATGCTTGGTAAAGTACCGGGTTAGGGGAAAAGAGGAAGACTCAACAAGGTTGATTGATGCAGGGGCGACAATTGGCTCAAGCATAATAACGATTGTGAGCATGCTGCTGGACCGGGCAGTATTTCGTTCTGTGGTACATGGGGTTGTTATGAGCCGGAACTGACCCAACGGCACCTAACATAACAACAACAACATCCATATATATGTGTATGTGTGAACGTAGTCGCATGGTTCATTTTCAGAACTGGAAAGGTATAAGAAATGCATTTTGTATCCTTTTTCTTCCATTTAACACTTAGTGATAAGCATTACTTTATTTTTTAAATAGGCTTTGAATTCATGATTTTCAGTAGTTGTTATAATGGTCAATAATGGCAACAGCATATTTATCTAACTTTTCGCCAATATTTGCCCCAGTTCTTTGCAATCAAAACATCACCCAGATTATATTATTTTCCTTTTTTGTCTAAATTGTGCTGCAATAAACATGGATGTACTTAAATATTCCTGTTTCTGCCTGATTTTTTCAGGCCAAATTCCTTGAAGGGACATTAAATCAAAGAGAATTTAAGCTTTTAATACATTTTTTGTGTGTATCGCCAAATTGCCTTCCAAATTGGTTGTACCAATTTACAAACTTAACTACAGTTCCAGTTTACCCTTATTGTCTGCAAAAAAGTTTTATCGTTCTTTTTAATCCTTGATACTAATAAGTAAACAATGGTATACCTTGGTTTAATGTGCATTTTTTTATTAGAAATGAGACTGATCATCTTCCAATATTTTCACCATTTGTTTATATTATTTTATGAATTGTCAGTTATTTACATATTTTTTTCTATTGAATATGCTCATATTTCATATAGATTTTTAGGAGTTATTTATATATTAAGGACATTAACCCTTTGTCAAGTGGATTCTAAGTATTCTATTTTTTTAATAAATTGCCTTCTTATCTATTTGACATGCTTTTATACGTAGATCGTGGTGATGGCAGTAAACTTGTTATCGGGGAAATTAGACAAAGATAGATGATTGGTCAGATGATTCATCAGAAAGGCACTGGTTGAGTTGGGGACATGTGTGGTGGTGTTTGGACTGAATTAGAATAAAGACAATTGGTTTACCCTTTTGGACAATAACAGTCATTTTTGTACTATAAAAAACAAAACAAAACAAAACCAAGCCAGTTGCGTGATTCTGACTAATGCAGACTCCATGTGTTTCAGAGTAGAACTTTGTTGCATAGGGTTTTATACTACAGCCTCTGCCATTTCTAACTCTAAAAACAACCCTTTAAACAGGTATTGTTATGACCATAGCTAAGTTACAGAGGTAATGAAGTGGCAAAGCCAGAATTACAACCTAGGTTTTTTTCAAAACCAAGGTCAATTCTTATGACAATACCGCACTACTTAAAAAGATTAGTTTTTGTTGTTGTTGTTTGTTTTTTGTTTCCATGCCTATACTTCTTCAATATGTTTTTAAATTCCTGGTCAATGTTTTATACAGTGGATGCTCCGTAAACTCATCATAACTGAGCTTATCTCTCAGCTGTCTAGATGAGGACACAAAGAAATAGAGGGGTTATGTGTTTTGCTCAAGATTACCCAGCTAGTAAAACTAATCTAGGAAAAAAAAAAGAGAAAGCCAAGAATAGTCAAACCAATCAATCTTTATTTTATGTTTCTCCCTTTACTTTTTATGCTTAGGAAGTCCTTTTATGCTTAGAGATGAGACTTATTCAATTATGATTTTTTTCTAATTGTTCCTGGTGTTTGTATGTTTATATTTAACTGAAGACTGTGTGGAATTTATTTTGGTGAAAAAATTAGAGGTTTTTTTCCTGGGGGAAGATTTGATGAAAAGATTCAAAAGTTTACCTGGAAGAATAAATAGACAATAATGACTGAGAATTATTTGAAATGAAGAGAACTGGGACAAGGAAACTGTCCTGTCACAAATTAAAATATGAAAATTATGCAATAATTTAATCAGCATGATTGTTTTAAGTAAAAAAAAAATCCCACAGGTCAACTCTGTTCAGTATTAAAAAACAATTAAAATGGTGTGAAAATGTGCTTATTAGTTTAGGATTTGTTGATTTTACAGGCCTAGATCAGATCAGAATAGTGATTTAAAAAATACAAACACTCAAAACAAAAATTCAAGCCTATATTTTCTCATTTCAAGGGTGGCCCTTAATGAATTGTGACAGTAGAGTAATCCTTTTGACGTGGTGCAGTTGCTCTAGCTATAAACATGGATGTCACCGTGGATCTTGGCTTCCACAGGCTCCTGTGCAGATGATGAGGGCACCCTCATGAGCTTTGTTGACATGGGTGAGGTGCTTTCTGCATGCTCCACCCCTGTCTCCTTGCAAAGTTCTTATACACGTCTGAAGGTAGGATGCTTTCTTCCCTCTTGATCCAACTATCTTTCTACTTCTGAAATGTAGTAGAACTGGCTAGTCATGTTTTTTTTTTTTGTCTTTTTTCTCATCCTGGGAGTTGAATAAGCAGGAATTTCTTCCTGGGATTATGAAGATGTCAAAAGAGGCTTCAGAATGGAAAGCATTTGACCTTGATATTATGTAGAAAAGAGGAGAGTTTAGAGAGACGATAACTCTGGGATTGAGGGCTTTAAAAATGTGCAAAAGGATTTTTTTCTTAATCTTTTATTATTCAACAAAAAACCTATAAACATGTAAGTGGTTTCCAGGAGAGGAATCCAGTACCAGAGATACTGAGACTAAAGACTGATACTGAGCTTCAGCATTTCAGGATTTAATTTACAAACCTTTTTTTTCTAAGTGGCATTTTAAAAAGCAGGGAAATGTGATTCCCTCTAAGAAAAGCAAGCTTAGCAAGATACCAACTTTTCAAAGGAATCAGTAAATACAATCTTTCTCTTTCTTTTTGCGCCAAATAGTAATCTGGATTAAGCAGGCTTCATTGTCTTCGTTGAAAATTTGAGAATTTTTTGTTCTTTTGTTATGAGTCTCTGTTGTGTGATGTAAATGAACCTACATTCAACAAATTAAAATAAATCACTTCTCAGAATAGCAAAGCGTATGTACATCTGTACCTTTCCTTAGTCAAAAATCTCTGGTTGCATACGTGCCATGCTAGGCAATTTTTCTGTAAAGGCATATGCCATACGTCAGGATTTTTGCTAAAGTTAATTTCTACATGTCACTCAGCATTTGTCATGCCTAATGAGAACTTGTATATGCACGAATGGATGTGTCAGACTCATTTGGCAATTACTGTATTAAAAACATTGCTATACTGCTTTTCAAAAAATGGGCAAGGCATAAATAATTATGAATATCTCTTTTCAGTGGCAAAAAAAAAATACACCTTAAATTATTCTAAAACCCAGATAAGAATATAAATTAATATATAAAAAACAGGAAGATGGGAGAAAAATTTTCAGATGAGAAGTTCTTGAGTGACTTATTTTCTTAGGCAAGGATTATTAACTATTTGCTTGGCTCCTAGCCATGGTTGATTGGAGAGGAAAGGGACATTTTACCATTATTTTTAATTATCCCCATTTTTAACATCCCTTTTTTATAGATCAAAACTATCCTTGGATGGTTTTCTGGCTCACCTATTTCTTGGATGTCATTGCTCTCATTTAATTTCACTTGTTGTTATTCCCTCATAATACCTGTGTCTGAGGAAGCAACTGACCTTTCAACCACCAAGGTTAGCAGATTATAGTTTACCAAAGGGAATGACTCCTCCAGGCCCAGATGGCAAACTTCTAGAAGGCCCCAAACTGGTTATGGTGGTAACTGATAACCTCAATGTTATCTTGTTTCCTGTTTCTTCTTCAGTCTCTCGCTATTTTTTTTTCAAACTCTCTAAAGTAATACATGTTCATTGAAAAATTTCAAGAATGTGAAAAGAAAAACATAAAAAACTGGAGCATACATTAATTATGTTTAAAAAAACTTACTATAATAGAAAATATAAAAAAGAAATCATTTCAAAATATGTTCGGTGCTCTGGATTGAATTGTGCTCTCCCCAAAATGTGTGTCGACTTGGCTAGGTCATGATTCCTAGTATTCTGTAGTTGTCCTCCATTTTGTGATCTGATATGATTATCTTATGTGTTATAAATCCTAACATCTATGATGTTAACAGGAACCCTGGTGGTGCAGTGGTTAAGGACTTGGTTGTTAACCAAAAGGTTGGCAGTTCAAATCCACCAGCTGCTCCTTGGAAGTTCTATGGGGCAGTTCTACTCTGTCCTATAGGGTCGCTATTAGCCAGAATCAACTTGATGGCAATAGGTATGGTACGATGTTAAAGAGCAAGGATTAGAGATAGTTATGTTAATGAGGCAGAACTCAATCTACAGAATTCAGTTGTGTCTTGAGTCAATCTCTTTTGAGATGTAAAAGAGAGATGGGAGCAGAGAGAGAGACAGGGACCTAATACCACCAAGAAATAACCAGAGCAGAGCATGTCCTGTGGATCCAGGGCCCCTGTGCTGAGAAGCTCCTAGACCAGGTGAAGACTGATGACAAGGACCTTCCCCAAGAGCCGAGAGAGAGAGAGAGGTGGAGAGACTTCCTCTGAAGCTGGCACCCTGAATTCAGACTTTTAGCCTCCTAGCCTGTGAGAGAATAAACTTTTGTTTGTTAAAGCCATTCACTTGTGGTATTTCTGTTATAGCAGCATTAGATAACTAAGACATTTAGATTAATGTTTTCTCACCCTCCTCCTCTTCTTCCTTTCCCTTCTCACCTCCTCCTTCTCTTCTCTTTCTTGTCTCCTCTGATTTAAGTCATTTCTAAAATGGCCTAGAAGCAAGAGTATGTAGTTACAAAGTATTCTAGTCCTTATTATGAAGATGAGCATGTATTCTCTCTCTCTCTTTGTCAGGAAAGATACCTATTCATAGTATGAGTCATTATGAGCATTTGGAATAAATTCTAGAAAAACCTACCTGGAAAAAAGAAAACAGAGGCTTTAAGTTTTGGAAGTAGTCCAGTACAGGAACCTATTTCTTGTGTATGGGTTGAGACAAATGTAGTTTAGAGAAGGGCTAGAAAGGAAAGAGTGCAGAGGACAATGAGAAATCTCAAGAGTAATAGGAATACTCACCAAAGTGAGAAAGAACAGAGGTGAAGGAAAGAAGACTGGCAGAGGATTTTGTGACCCCAAATCAGGAAACAATTCTCAACATAAAGCTAATTGGGAATGTCAAAATTTTAAAGGTGAGAGAGAGAGTGGCTCTCACCAGAGTTGAATATAAGGACGTAACTTGTGATATTTCTGATTAATATGGAAAAAAAGAAAATTTTACATTAGGAAAACATTTCACTCAACCTTTATAATTTATTTTGAGACCTCAGAGGTGACAATAGTGTGAAAATGAAACATTATTTTTCTCTATTATACAGAAACAAAATAATAACAATGTCAAGAAGCAAAAATGGAAGGTATTGGAAGAAGTAATGTGGAAGAAATTGTGAGACCAATTCAGCTACTCATTCCAGTAGCCTAGCCCTGATCATCTGATGGCCCAATCTCACACTCCAGACCTAGGATGACCTTAAGGAGAGGGTATTTACTGATCACTCACTTATGTCTCCGTCACCATGGTATGTTACTATTACCTCAGGAGAACTCTAACCTTACATAAACTGGTTACATTTAAATAACCAAATTTGATCCTATAAATCCTAGTCAACACTAGGACATATTAGTGTTCAGTGAATTAGTACTCACAAATAGTGCCTACAACAGCTGTTCAATACCAGTGAAGGTTCATTAATACCATTTCATAGCTGTCTGCTTTTATTATGTTACTAAATTCAAGGGCCTTAGAGACATGTGGATATATTAAAAGTAAATTCTTTCCTAATTTTGATACAGCCAGGTCTTATATACACACCACTCTGATTTGTTAGCACACAGTTTGATTCACTGGATGATATATTAACAAGGTTTCCCATGTGTAGTTGTTAAGTGCCTTGTCGCTGTTGGGAAAATTCTTTATTTTTAAATCAAAGCATAAGATTCAATCTAGTTGGTTTTCCTGTAGTGTGGAATATTTGGATAACAAAAAAAATCATAACTTCCAGTTTCAGGTTTGGCATGTAAAGAGCTTGGAAGTCATCACTCCTGTCTTCACAACAGGGAAAAAGATGAACAAACTGAAAATCAACAACTCCTCTTAGATCCATCAGTCAACATAGAATTGAGGTCACAGGGCAAACTGTCATCTCCAAAACTCGAGAGACAGGCAAATATGGAGAATCACAGTTTACTGAGAGCAGAGCTGCTGCTGGGGCCTGGTACGAACACTTAAAGGGTAATCGACTAATTGATGGAGACTGAGTGTGGACTAGCTTGAGAGAGAAAAAATCCTGGAGGCCGAGGCATAAGGGAGTCCCCACACATTTATGAATTTTACCTATAGGAGCCCCACTAGGCTTTCAGGATAAAGACTTGAGAAAAATCTCCTCCTGCTTGCGGCAGGGGGAGGGGGAAAGTAATCATTCTGAAATAAATCCAGAGCACTCTTATCTTTAACAAAGGCCTACTCTCAAGGACAACTATTTTACCAGACTCAAAATAACTTGGTTTTTACAAGAGCCTAACAGAAGTGGAAGAAGAGAAATACCCAATTCCTCTAGCCTTTAATTCACTGAATAACATTAAATTAACAAAGTTTGGTCAACTCCGGCCCCCTTTAGCTTCTCTGTCTCACCTAAGAGTGGGTGAGGGGAGCTGAGAAGCACTTGTGAAGGTCACAAGCTCACTAAAGTCAGGGACACAGAGTCACTAAAGATTGAGCTCTAATCATAAGATTTTAGACCACTTCTCTTCCTTTCATAACTTATCACCATAGCAATAGGGCTTCTATGTAATAACAGGGGATTACAGCCAAAAGAACGGCAAGGCTAAGACCTAATTTAGGAAGAAGAGTCTAGGAAAGCCCAAAGACAACAGGGGAGACAAAAACAAGGACACTAGAGGAAATTTTAGCCTCTGACACCATAGACACAGTGTGTTAGCCATCTAGTGCTGCTGTAACAGAAATACCACAAGCGAATGGTTTCAACAAACAGAAATTTTTTTTCTTCACAGCAAAGTAGGCTAAAAGTTCAAATTCAGGGTGTCAGCTCCAGCGGAAGGCTTTCTTTGTTGGTCTTCTTATCAATCTTCCCCCAGACTAAGCTTCTCTGCGCAAGAACCCTGGGTCCAAAGGATGAAGCCTGCTTCTGGCACTGCTTTCTTGGTGGTATGAGGTCGCCCTCTGTTTGCTTCCCTTTCCTTTTTATCTCCTGAGATTGCCTCAAGACACAGTCCAATCCTGTAGGTTGAGTCCTGCCTCACTAACGCAACTGCCACCCATCTTCCCACATTAACATCATAGAAACAGGATTTACAGCATATAGTAAAATCACACAATACCAGGAATCATGGCCCAGCCCAACTGATGCACACATTTTTAGGGAGACATGATTCAATCCATGACACACAGTAAACAGTAAACACAGCCTAATTCCTAACCAGATTTACATAATATTTCACATTAAAGACCTATTTTGTTTTTTTTACCTGACACATCATGTTAACTTTCAACAAAAAAATTACAAAGCATGCTAAAAGGCAAACAAAACCAATAAACAAACAAAAAACACAGTCTGAAGAGATAAAGCAAGCATCAAAACTGAACTCAAATATGTCAGAAATTTTGGCATTATCAGGCTGCTTTAAAACAACCCAGAAAGAACCCAGTGCCGTCGAGTCGATTCTGACTCATAGTGACCCTATAGGACAGAGTAGGACTGCCCCATAGAGTTTCCAAGGAGCACCTGGTAGATGACTAATTAATAAAGAGAGGTCTCTCATGGAAAAAGTCAACGACATGCAAGAACAGAGGGGTAATGCAAGCAAGAAGATGGAAATTATAAGAATCTAAAGAAAATGCTAGAAACAAAATAAAGGAAAACACTGTAATGAAAATATAGAATGCCTTTGATGGGCTCATCAGTAGACTGAACACAGCCAAGGAAAGAATCAGTGAGTTTGAATGTATGTCAATAAAAACTTTCTGAACTTTGAAGAAAAGAGAAAAAGAAAGAATTAAAAAAAAAGGAACAGGATATTTGTTATGGATTAAGTTGTGTCCCCCAAAATGTATGTCAACTTGGCTAGGCCATGATTCCCAGTATTGTGTGATTGTCCATCATTTTGTCATCTGATGTGATTTTCCTGTGTTGTAAATCCTACCTTTATGATATTAATGAGGCAGCATTAGAGGCAGTTATGTTAATGAGGCAGGACTCATTCACAAGATTAAGTTGTATCTTGAGTCAATCTCTTTTGAGATGTAAAAGAGAGAGGTGAGCAGAGAAACAGGCAGAGCTTCTACCACCAAGAATGTAGAACCAGGAGGGGAGGGTGTCCTTTGGACCAGAGGTCCCTGTGCTGAGAAGCTCCTAGAACAGGCGAAGATTGATGTCAAGGGCCTTCCCTCAGAGCTGATACAGAGATAAAACCTTCCCCTAGAGCTGGCATGGTGAATTTGAACTTCTAGCGTCCTAAATTGTGAGAGAATATATTTCTCTTTTTAAGGCCATCTGCTTGTGGTATTTCTGTTATAGCAGCACTAGATGACCAAGATAGTATTCAAGAACTGTGGGACAATTACAAAATGTGTAACATATGTATAATGAGAATACCAGAAGAAGAAGAGAAAAAGAAGCAGAAAAAAAAATTGAAGTTATAATTGCTGAGAATTTTCCAAAATTAATGACAGACACCAAATTACAGCTCTAGGAAGCTCAGAGATCACCAAGCAGGATAGATCCCCCCAAAGCTAAACCAAGGCATATCCTATTCAAACTGCAAAAAATCAAAGATGAAGAGAAAATCTTGAAAGCAACCAGAATGTAGAGGAACAAAAATAATAATTACATCAGACTTTCCTTCAGAAACCATACAAACAAAAAAAGAGAGTGGAGTGAAATATTTAAAGTGTTGAAAGAAAAAAAGAAAAAATCACTAACTTAGAATTCTGTATCCCATGAAATTATCTTTCCAAAGGGAAGGAGAAATAAAGATTTTCTCAGACAAACAAAAAATCAGAGAATTTGTTGTCAGTAGACCTGCCCTGCAAGACATGTTAAAAGAAGTTCTTCAGAGAGAAGGAAAATGATATAGGTCAGAAACTCAAATCTACTTCCAAAAATGAATAGCAAAGGATTAAGTGAATGTGAAATAAAAAGGTTTTAATTTTCTTTTCTTAGTTGGTCTAACAGATGGACTGAAAAAAAAATAAGTTATTTTTATTTCTGTAATTATTTTTCAAGATTAAATGAACTAATCTCTCTATTTGTGGAACTCCCACTTCTGTTAAGGAGGAGGAAGGGGGAAAATTTACATTTGCTGACAGTTCACAATTGTTTGGTCCCTTAAATATTTTATGCCATTCGTTTTGCAAAATAAACCTGTGCGGGGCAGGGGAGGTATTCTTGTTGTTGTTGTTGTTAGGTGCAGTAGAGTCAGTTCCGACTCATAGTGACAATATGCACAACAGAATGAAACACTGCCCAGTCCTGCGCAATCCTTACTGTCATTGTTATGCTTGAGCTCATTGTTGCAAACACTATGTCAATCCACCTTGTTGAGGGTCTTCCTCTTTTCTGCTGACCCTGTACTCTGACAAGCATGATGTCCTTCTCCAGGGACTCATCCCTCCTGACAACATATCCAAAGTATGTAAGACACAGTCTCGCCATCCTTGACTATAAGGAGCATTCTGGCCGCACTTCTTCCAAGACCGATTTGTTCATTCTTTTGGCAGTCCGTGGTATATTCAATATTCTTCACCAATACCACAATTCAAAGGCGTCAACTCTTCTTCGGTCTTTCTTATTCATTGTCCAGCTTTCACATGCATATGATTTGATTGAAAATACCATGGCTTGGGTCAGGTGCACCTTAGTCTTCAAGGTGACATCTTTGCTCTTCAACACTTTGAAGAGGTCCTTTGGAGCAGATTTGCCCAATGCAATGCATCTTTTGATTTCTTGACTGCTGCTTCCAAGGCCGTTGATTATGGATCCAAATAAAGTGAAACCCTTGACAACTTCAATGTTTTCTCCATTTATCATGATGTTGCTCATTGGTCCAGTTGTGAGGATTTTTGTTTTCTTTATGTTGAGGTGTAATCCGTATTGAAGGCTGTGGCCTTTGATCTTCATTAGTAAGTGCTTCAAGTCCTCTTCACTTTCAGCAAGCAAGGCTCTATCATCTGCATTACGCAGGTTGTTAATGAGTCTTCCTCCAGTCCCGATGCCCGGTTCTTCTTTATATAGTCCAGCTTCTTGGATTATTTGTTCAGCATACAGATTAAATAGGTATGGTGAAAGAATACAACCCTGAGGCAGACCTTTCCTGACTTTAAACCAATCAGTATCCCCTTGTTCTATCCAAACAACTGCCTCTTGATCTATGTAAAGGTTCCTCATGAGCACAATTAAGTGTTCTGGAATTCCCATTCTTTGCAGTGTCATCCATAGTTTGTTATGATCCACACAGTCTAATTATTCGCCTTTGCATAGTCAATAAAACACAGGTAAACATCCTTCTGGTATTCTCTGCTTTCAGCCAGGATCCATCTGACATCAGTAATGATATCCCTGGTTCCACGTCCTCTTCTGAAACCAGCCTGCATTTCTGGCAGTTCCCTGGGGATATACTGCTGCAGCCATTTTTGAATGATCTTCAGTGAAATTTTGCTTGCGTGTGATATTAATGATATTGTTCTATAATTTCCACATTCGGTTGGATCACCTTTCTTGGGAATAGGCATAAATATGGATCTCTTCCAGTCAGTTGGCCAGGAAGCTGTCTTCCATATTTCTTGGCATAGAAGAGTGAACACCTCCAGCGCTGCATCTGTTTGTTGAATCATCTCAACTGATATTCCATCAATTCCTGGAGCCTTGTTTTTCGCCAATGCCTTCAGAGCAGCTTGGACTTCTTCCTTCAGTACCATAGGCTCCTGATCATATGCCACCTCTTGAAATGGTTGAATATTGAATAATTCTTTTTGGTATAACAACTCTGTGTATTCCTTCCATCTTCTTTTGATGCTTCCTGCCTCATTTAATATTTTCCCCATGGAATCCTTCACTATTGCAACTCGAGGCTTGAATTTTTTCTTCGGTTCTTTCAGCTTGAGAAACGCTGAGCGTGTTCCTCCCTTTTGGTTTTCCATCTCTAGCTCTTTGCACATGCCATTATAGTACTTCACTTTGTCTTCTCGAGACACCCTTTGAAATCTTCTGTTCAGTTCTTTTCCTTCATCAATTCTTCCTTTTGCTTTAGCTGCTCGATGTTTGAGAGCAAGTGTCAGAGTCTCCTCTGACATCCACCTTGGCCTTTTCTTTCCTTCCTGTCTTTTCAATGACCTCTTGCTTTCTTCATGGATGATGTCCTTGATGTCATTCCACAACTCGTCTGGTCTGCGGTCACTAGTGTTCAATGTGTCAAATCTATTCTTGAGATGGTCTCTAAATTCAGGTGGGACATACTCAAGGTCATATTTTGGCTCTGTTGGACTTGCTCTGATTTTCTTCAGTTTCACCTTGAACTTGCAGATGAGCAATTGATGGTCTGTTCCACAGTCGGCCCCTGGCCTTGTTCTGACTGATGATATTGAGCTTTTCCATGGTCTCTTTCCACAGATGTAGTCAATTTGATTTCTGTGTGTTCCGTCTGGCGAGGTCCATGTGTATAAAAAAAAAAAAAATAGTCGCCGTTTATGTTGGTGAAAGAAGGTATTTGCAATGAAGAAGTCGCTGGTCTTACAAAATTCTATCATTCGATCTCTGGCATTGTTTCTATCCCCAAGGCCATATTTTCCAACTACTGATCCTTCTTCTTTGTTTCCAACTTTTGCATTCCAATTGCCAGTAATTATCAATGCATCTTGATTGGATGTTCAATCAATTTCAGACTGTAGCATCTGATAAAAATCTTCTATTTCTTCATCTTTGGCCCTAGTGGTTGGTGCATAGATTTGAAGAATATTCGTATTAACTGGTCTTCCTTGTAGGCGTACGGATATTATCCTATCTCTGACTGCGTTGTACTTCAGGATAGATCGTGAAACGTTGTTTTTGATGATGAATGCAACACCATTCCTCTTCATGTTGCCATTCCCAGCATAGTAGACTATATGATTGTCCTATTCAAAATGGCCAATACGAGTCCATTTCAGCTCACTAATGCCTAGGATATCAATGTTTATGCATTCCATTTCATTTTTGATTATTTCCACTTTTCCTAGATTCATACTTCGTATATTCCAGGTTCCGATTATTAATGGATGTTTGCAGCTGTTTCTTCTAATTATGAGTCATGCCACATCAGCAAATGAAGGTCCCGGAAGCCTTACTCCATCCATGTCATTAAGGTCAACTCTACTTTGAAGAGGCAGCTTTTCCCCAGTCATCTTTTGAGTGCCTTCCAACCTGGGGGGCTCATCTTCCAGCACTATATCAGACAATGTTCTGCTGCTATTCATAAGGTTTTCACTGGCTAATGCTTTTCAGAAGTAGACTGCTGGGTCCTTGTTCCTAGTCTGTCTTAGTCTGGACGCTCAGCTGAAACCTGTCCTCCTGGATGACCCTGCTGGTATCTGAATACCGGTGGCAAAGATTCCAGCATCACAGCAACACACAAGCCCCCACAGTATAACAAACTGACAGACACGTGGGGGGAGGTAGTCTTATTATTTTATAAAAACGGGTTTTAGGCATGTTTAGTAAAACTTGCCCTGAGTCATACAGCTTTAAAATTGCAAGATTAAGATTTAAATCCAAGGCTTTAGGTGACTGTTTTATCCTCTATGATTTATTATTGGCACATTGTAGACTAAAACCCTAAAAGAACATACTAAGAGTTTTAATTTGCCCCATCCAAAATTTAAGTGGTATTTGAATAAGCTAGATTGGGAGAGGCCATGACCCCTGTCTCTCAGAAATGTAGGGTTGGTAGAAGGATGGGCTTTTGAGATATGGGAATAAGGTCGCAGGCATGATGCTTCAAGTAAATCTAAAATCTAGGCGTTCATTCTTTGTAGATTGGTAGGGAGGTGCAAGAAAACTGGTAGAAAATAAGCATATTAGCCAAAGGAACAAACTAAGTGTAACTGCCAAAGAATCTATTCAGTGGCAGAGAAAACAGAAATTACAATTGCCAAGAGGCGTAGAGATAAGATCAGTCATATATTATATCTGAAATATGGATAAAACTTAACTATTCAATGTTAAGCCAAATTCTAACACACAACTAGAAAACACCATCAAGTTCTCAGTCGTTGCAGAGCCCTGGTGGCACAGTGGTTAAAGACCTCGGCTGCTAATCAAAAGTTCAGCAGTTCAAATCCACCACCCACTGCTTGGAAACCCCATGGGGCAGTTCTACTCTGTCCCGTACAGTTGCTATGAGTCAGAACTGACTCCATAGCAACAGGTTTTTTGGTTTGTTGTTCTTAAAGTGTCTTTGTTTACTTAATGATTTGACTGGATATAGAACTCTAAATTCAAAACTTTTTGCTTCAATTTGTTCAGTTGTTTCATTGCAAGTGACATACTAATAAAGAGTCTGATAATCACTCTTGTTCTTATTTTCATGTAAGAAGTCTATCTTTTCTCTCTAGTAGCTTTAAGATTTTTCTGTTTATTCCTGGTGTTCTAAGATTTCATCACCCTGTGTCTGTATTTTTATTTTTTATTTTGTTTGGTTTCCACTGGCCCTTTTCTGGTGAGTTTTCATGCCTTTATCAGCTTTGAAAAATTGAGTGCTGTGGTGGTGTAGTGTTTAAGAGCTCATCTGCTAACCAAAAGGTCAGCAGTTCTATTCCACCAGCTACTCTTTGGAAACACCATGGGGCAGTTCTACACTGCAATATAGGATAACTATGAGTCAGAATCAACTCCATGGCAACTGGGTTTTTTTTTTTTATTGTTAGTTGATGGCAAGTTGGCTGTGATTCATGGCTACCCATGTATAACAGGAAGAAATGTTGCCCAGTCCTGCACCATCTTCAAGATCATTGGCATGTTTGAATCCATTTTAGTGGCCTTTGTGTCAATCCATCTCATTGAGGACTTCCCTTGCCTTTGCTGGCCCTTCACTTTACCAAAAATACTATCCCTCTCCAGTGACTGATCCCTCCTGCTGTTAAGCCTGAAGTAAGAGAGTCAAGGTTTCAGACAATATTCTGTGATCTATAGGGTTTTCATTGTCTAGTTTTTAGAAATAGATCTTTCTAGTCTGTCTTACTCTGCAAGCTCCCCTGAAAACAGTCCATCATGGGTGACCCTGCTGGTATTTGAAACACCAGTGCGATAGCTTCCAGCGTGATAGCAACATGGAAACTACCACAGTATAACAAACTGACAGATGGCTGGTGGTCAATTCTTTTACTTCCTGAAATATTTCTTCCAGTACATTCTCACTAAATTTGTTAAAGGTGATTATGCCTGGTGAGGTGACTTGATGACTGGTAGTCTGATTGTGAGTACTTTCCATTCTTTCTTGGTGTTGCCAGCCCACTAATACACTGCCCTATCTCTCTGCAGTATGTGCCCATATTAATCTTTCCAGCCTGCTATTTATTTTGTGGGAGGTGGTGGACAGAGAGATGTGTGTGTGGGGTGGGTGGAGGGGTGGGGGAGTGTGACCTGCCTATTTCCTGGTTCCTCTTTTTGTGGTGCTCCAACTAATCATCCTGTCAGTTGCTTCCGTGTTCCCTCCTTTTCCTGGATTCCATCAACTCCAGGCATAAAGCATTTGTGTAGCTGGTCCCACCCCATGGTTTAGAACTTTCCCAATGGAATCCTTTCTGCTCTATATTTTTCAAAGATTTATTACTGTTTTGTAGGTGGGGCTTACACACACACACACACACACACACCATGGCTGTTTTTATTTCTTTAAAAAAAAATACTTTCTTCGATTTCTATGAATTTAGTGTAAGGAGGGGGGCTATACCAAATTTCACAATTTGAAACTGAAAGTCTGCTTCCAACAGTTCTTTCACTGGTATCATAACCAAACTATTATTTATGGAATTGTCTGAGGAAAAAAAATTAACTAGATTTTTTCTCTACTATGAGTAAGAGTCAACTTGATGGCAACGGGTTTGGTTTTTTGGTTTATTCCAACATTTATTTCTTACAAATTTACCTTGGCTTCCATTCCCTCTGGTTTATCCATTTCCCTCTAAACATATGTACAGATACATATTATATGCTCAGCATAAGCAAATGCATACATTATGAGTATATTTAACTATAGTTTGAAGACATAACCTTTAATTAAATAATGATGGAAAAGCAATGAAGGAAAACTGGGAGGATATGATTTAGTTGTTGTTGTTAGGTGTTTTGAGCTGGTTCCAACTCATAGCAACCCTATGTACAACAGAATGAAACACTGCCTGGTCCTGCATCATCCTCACAATAATTGCTATGTTTGGGCCCATTGTTGCAGCCACTGTGTCAATCCATCTCATTGAGAGTCTTCCTTTTTTTTCACTCTCCCTCTACTTTATCAAGCATGCCGTCCTTCTCCAAGGACTGGTCCCTGTTAAGAATGTGTCCAAAGCATGTGAGATGAAGCCTAGCCATACTCACTTCTAAGGAGCATTCCGGCTGTACTTCTCCCAAGACAGATTTGTTTGTTCTTCTGGCAGTCCACGGTTTATTCGATATTTCTCACCAACACCATATTTCAAAAGCATCAATTCCTCTTTCCTCTTCATTATTCATTATCTAGCTTTCACGTGCTTATGAGGTGATTGAAAATACCATGGCTTAGGTCAGGCACACCTTAGTCCTCAAGGTGACCTTTTTGCTTTTTAACACTTTAAAGAGGTCTTTTGCAGCAGGTTTTTAACAAATGCAATACATGGTTTGATTTCTTGACTGCTGCTTCCATGGGTGTTGACTGTGGATCCAAGTAAAATGAAATCCTTGACAACTTCAACCTTTTCTGTTGTTTATGGTATTGTTTATTGGTGCAGTAGTGAAGGTTTTTGTTTTCTTTATGTTGAGGTGTAGTCCATACTGAAGGCCCTGGTCTTCCATCTTCATCAGTAAGTGCTTCAAATCCTCTTCACTTTTAGCAAGCAAGGATTTGTCATCTGTATGTCACAAGTTGTTAATGAGTCTTGCTCTAATTCTGATGCCACATTATTTTTTATTTAGTCTGGCTTCTTGAATTATTTGCTCAGCATACAGATTGAATAAGTATGGTGAAAGGATACAACCCTGATGCACATCTTTTCTGATTTTAAACCACTCCACATCCCCATCAATATACTGCTGCAGCCATTTTTCGATGATATTCAGCAAAATTTTGCTTCCGTGTGATATTAATGCTATTGTGCAATAGTTTCTGCATTCTGCTAGGTCCACTCATTGTTTGGAATGAGCAAATTTTGGATCTCTTCTAGTTGGTTGGCTAGGCAGCTGTCTTCCAAATTTCTTGGCATAGATAAGTGAGTACTCCCAGCTTTATGTCTGTTTGTTGAAACATCTCAATTGGTAGACAGTCAATTCCTAGAGTCTTGTTTTCACTAATGTCTTCGATGCAGCTTGGACTTCCTTCAATAACATCGGTTCTTGATCATATGCTACCTCCTGAAATGGTTGAATATTAACCAATTTTTTTGGTACTATGACTCTGTGTATTACTTCCATCTTCTTTTGATGCTTCCTGGGTTGTTCAATATTTTGACCATAGAATCCTTCAATATTGCAACTCAAGGCTTGAATAGGATAAGGAAAGAGTCATTTAGGATCACTGGTTTATGTAAGGCTCATTCATTGCCATTATGGCTCCATGAATGGTTACGAAAAATCCTGTTTGTTTGGACTTATACCTTTTATTTATCTATAAACCCAACCTCAAGAGTTCGTGCTTTTTTTTTTTTTTTAACTTAGAACTCTTACCCTGATTCTCCATGGTTCTCATGAATGCTCCTGTGCTGGGCCCTCAGGCCTTTCTCCAATCATTTAACTAATTCCTGATTTGGTCCCTATCCTTATTTCCAATAGAAGAATACTAATTTTTTATTCTTCTGAATTTGATTTATTTTGTTCCTGTTGAGAATACATAGAAAAAATACACCAATTTGACAGTTTCTACATGCATAATTTAGTGACATTTATTACATTCTTTGAGTTGTACGATCATTCTTTCCTTTTCTGAGCTGGCTGTCTCTCATTAACATAAACTCACTGCCCTCTAAGGTTCCTATCTAATCTTTCGAGTTGCTGTTGTCATTTTGATCCCTTAGAGATAGTTCTTAAAAGGGCATAAAGCTCAAGGCAGACCTTTTTTTTACTAGTTAAGCTAAACTATTCTTAGGTTTGAAGAAGGCTTCAGGGGATATTTTTGGTTATAGTTTTAAAGATATCTCAGGGCAGTAGTTTCAGGGGATCATCCATTCTCCATGGCTCCAGGAAGTCTAGAGGCCATGAGAATTTGAAATTCTGTTCTACATTTTCCCTCTGTTATCAGGGTTCTTCTATGTAATCTTAGATCATAATGTTCAGTAATGGTAGCTGGTCACTATCCAGTTCTTCTGATCTCATGGCAAAGCGGGCAATTGTTCATAGAGGCAGGCAGCCACACATTCCGTATCCTCCTCCAACTCCTGACTTTCCTTCTTCCTTTGTTGCTGCAGGTGGATAGAGATCAATTGCTGTGCTTTGAATGGCTTCTTGCAAGTTTTTCAGACCACAATAACTACACAATGACCTAGGAGGTAGGACAGAACTACTAAACATGTTATTAGGCCAATTAACTGGGATGTGCCATGAAACCATGACCCTAAACCTCCAAACCAAGGAACCAATTCCCATGACATGTTGATTATACATAAGCAGCCTCAGCAGCTACTCTTACTATTATTTTTGTTGTTGTAGTTATACCTATTACACGGCCTTTGCCAATTCAACTTTTTACAGGTGTACAATTTATTTACAGTAATTAAAATAATAAGCTGTGCAACCCTACCCTTAATCAATCCAATTTTTCCATCACTGTTAACCCCACCTTTCCCCCTTCCTCCCACCCCACAGAACCACTAATAAACTTTGTTCTCTATACATTTGCCTTTTCTTGTCTTTTTATATAATTGAGGGCATATACTATTTGTCCTTCTGTGACTGACTTATTTCAGTCACAGCAAAACGTCTTCAAGCTCCATTCATACTGCAGCACGTGTGAAGACTTCATTTCTCCTACTGGCTGAGTAGTATTCCATATACGTATATACCTCATTTTGCTCATTTATTCATCTGTTGATGGGCATTTAGGCTGTTTCCACCTTCTGGCTATTGTGAATAGTGTTGCAATTAACATTGGTGTACATATCTTTTTTTGAGTCTCTGCTTTTAAGTCTGGTTACATACCTAGGAGTGGAATTGCTGGGTCATATGGTAGTTCTGATGGTGCAGTGGTTAAGCATTCGGCTGCTAACCAAAAGGTCGGAAGTTCAAATCCACCATCCACTCCTTGGGAAACCTACGGGGCAGTTCTGCTCTGTCCTATATGGTCGTTATGAGTCAGAATAAACTCGATGGCAATGGGTTTGGGTTTTATGGTAGTTCTCTTTTCAGTTTTTTGAGGTATTGCCACACTGTTTTTCCACAGTGGCTGTACTATTTTGCATTCCCAGTAGCAATGGATAAGGATTCCAATTTCACCTCATCCTCGCCAATATTTGTTATTTTCTGTTTTTTACATCTTTTATCTAGTGGGAGTGAAGTGATATCTTGTAGTTTTGATTTGCCTTTCTCTGATGGCTAAGGACACTGAGCATCTTTTCATGTATTTGGTGGCCATTTGAATGTCCTCTTTGGAGAAATGTCTATTCAAGTCCTTTGCCCATGTATGATTGGGGTATTTTTTGTTGTTGTTGTTAAGTTTTTGAAGTTTTATGTATATTTTGGTGATTATATTCTTGTTGGATATACGGTTTCAGAAGATGTTCTCCAAGTTGGTAGCTTGTCTTTTAACTTTTTAGTAAAGTTTTATGATATACAAAAGTTTTTAATTTTGTGAGGTCCCATTTATTAATTTCACCTTTTGCCTTTTGTGTTTTGTTATCAAATTAGATGATCCATTGTTGAAAGCTAGGGCTGACAGCTTTGCCCCAGCTTGTTCTAAGAATTTTATCATTTTAGTTTGCACATTTAGGTCCTTAATCCATTTCAATTTTTGTGTGTGTGTGTATGGTGTGAGGCATGGATCGTGTTTCATTTTTCTACATGTGGAAATTCAATTTTCTCAGGACCATTTATTGAAGAGGCTCTTCTTTCCCCATCAAACTAAATTTTTGACTTATTATTCAAACTTTCCACTTTGTCTTCAGCACTTTGAAAAACCAACTTCTGCCTCACTGCTCTTTTCTCTTGAAGGTCACTACTAAAGTTCCCTTTGATCCATCAATTTAAAAAAAAATTATCATTATGGGATCATGCTTATAGCCAGACTGCCTGTGTCCTAGTCCTGGCTCCACTGTTTATTAATAGGGTGACCCTGGAAAATTATTTAACTTCTCCCGACTTCAGTTGGTTCATCTTCAAAGGGATAATAAGCTTGTTGTGAGGATTAAAAGAGCTAATACATATAAGGAATTTAGAATAGTGCTCAGCACATAGTAAATTCTCAGTAAATAGTAGCCATTATTGTTATGTTTGTAAGCTTTTCTCATACCTTTGTTCATTAACATTTATTGAACTCCTACTACATGATAGGTGCTGAGGCTCAGGAAAAAAAGCTCAGTCCCTGTGCTTAAGAGGCTCTTACTCTAGCCAGGAAAATACACAAGGAAAGAGAAAACAGCAATAACATGAAATGATACATCCATACATGTTATGCAGCCACCAAAATTGACATGGGCCTCAGTTTATTAATATGGAAAGACATCTACAATATGTTATTAAATAAAAATAGATATAAACCTATTTTTTATTACATATTCAATCTTTTTTTTTTTCAGTAAGCAGTGTTGAGTACCTGATGTAGCTCAAGTACATGTTAGGCACTAAGTATATAGAGGAGTACACACAGAGTTTACAAATTTGGTAGGATGCATGCTATGAAGCAGAAGTACAAAGTGCTATACCAGCTTTTCTAGAGTTAAACTAGACTAAAAGATCACTTTTTTGAAAAAAAAAAAAAAAGTTTAAACTGAGACCCAATTGATAAATTCAAGTTAATTCCATAAAGATCTGGAATAAAAGTGTTCACAGCAGAGAGAATAGGATGGGCAAAAGTTCTAAGGTGGGAAAAAGCATGGTATGTATGAATTGGTGAGAGCTCCCATGTGGCAGTGTGGAGGAAGTGACTGGCATACAGTAAGAACAGAAAGGTAGGTACAGACTGGATCTTTCCTGGCCACATCAGTATAATAAGGACAGGAAAACTTTTCCTAAAGCCAATAGGAAATTTTAAAATAATTTTAATAGCATGAGTGACTTAATTAATCAACAGTGTAAAAAAGACTGCCTGCGTTGTGGAGAATGAATAAGGGAAGCACAAATACACATAGGGAGGAGAATGTACCCCCAGGTATGTTCACTTGAAGGCACAAAATGATTAGCTCCAGACAGTGGTGTTTTGATTAAAATTTTAGACTTCTTTTCCAAAATTTTCACAACAGACCAATATTGTTTTTTAATAATAAAAAATCCATAAAACATGATTAAAAATTCTAATACAGTGTAATAGATGTTATAGCTAAGGAAAGTATGAATTAGGAAGGACTAGTCGTCTGCCAGGCACTCCTTGGAAACTCTACAGGGCAGTTCTACTCTGTCCTATAGGATCGTTATGAGTCGGAATCAACTCGATGGCACTGGGTGGTTTTTCTGGGTAGTCTAGACTGAAGGAGATGAGTTACTTAAAGAAGCTGAAAGCTAAGTAAAATTAATACAAGAAAGACACTAATTTCTGCCTAATCTGGCCCACTGTAAAGCAGATATGAAAAAACAGGACAAATATATAACTTTGTTAATTAAAACAATTTATTTCTATAGCCAGATATGAAATTCTTGGAGGTCAGGAAATCATCCAAATTTCTTAGTTCTGTACCACATCTTAAAGTTACCATTGTTGTTGTTAGGTCATTGAGTCAATCCCAACTCATAGCGACCCAATGTACAACACAATGAAACACTGCCTGGTCCTGTGTTACCATCACAATCATTGCTATGTTTGAACCTCTTGTTGCAAACACTGTGTCAGTCCATCTCATTGAGGGCCTTCCTCTTTTTTGCTGACCCTTTGCCAAGCATGATGTCCTCCAGGGACTAGTCCCTGCTGAGAACACATCCAAAGTATGTAAGATGAACTCTCACCATCCTCTCTTCTAAGAAGCGTTCTGGCTGTACTTCTTCTAAGACAGACTTGTTTGTTCTTCTGACAGTCCATAGTACATTCGGTATTCATCAACACCATAATTTAAATGCATCAATCCTTCTCTGGTCTTCCTTATTCATTGTCCAGTTTTGGCATGCATATGAGGCAATTAAAAAATACCAGGGCTTTGGTCAGGCGCACCTTAGTCCTCAAAGTGATATCTTTGCTTTTTAACGCTTTGAAGAGGTCTTTTGGGGATTGATTGTGGATACAAGTACAATGAAATCACTGACAAATTCAGTCTCTTCTCTATTTATCATGTTTGTATCATAAAGTTGCTTATTAGTTCAATTGTGAGGATTTTTGTTTTCCTTCTATTGAGGTGTAATCCATATTAAAGGCTGTATCTTTGATCTTCATCAGTGTCGTAGATTGAATTGTGTACCCCAAAAATATGTGTATCAATTTGGCTAGGCCATGATTTCCAGTATTGTGTCACTGTCTACCATTTTGTCATCTGGCGTGATTTTCCTAAGAGTTGTAAGTCCCATCTCTATAATGTTAATGAGATGTGATTAGTGGCAGTTATGTTAATGAAGTAGGACTCAATCTATAAGATTAGATTTTGTCTTAAGCCAGTCCCTTTTGACAAATAAAAGAGAAGTGAACGGAGAGACAGGGGAACCTCATGCCATCAAGAAAGTAGCCCTGGGAGCAGATTGCATCCTTTGGACCTGGGGTTCCTGCTTAGAGGGGCCCCTAGACCAGGGGAAGATTGATGACAAGGGCCTTCCCCCAGAACCAACAGAGACTGCCTTCTCCTGGAGCTGGCACTCTGAATTCAGACTTCTAGCCTACTGAACTGTGAGAGAATAAATTTCTCTTTGTTAAAGCCATTCACTTGTGGTATTTCTGTTATAGCAGCACTAGATAACCAAGACAATCAGTAAGTGCTTCAAAGTTATTGTACCAATTAGGAAATCTTGGGATCCTTACAGTTGGAATGGGGACATCTAGGAGAATCCAGAAGAATTGAGAATACTTCCTTAAGTATCTCTGACAGCTCCTACCTAATTAGGCTAAAAGAATATTGTATTCCATTGTAAAACACATTTCCCTAGAATTTGACTGGGAGGGCAAATTATAAAAGAAAGGCTGCTCTCAACCCCACCCTCAATACATTGACAAAGATCATTAACAAACTGCTATAGGGAAAGAAGGAGCCCAGGTGGAACAGTGGTTAAGAGCTCTGCTGCTAACCAAAAGGTCAGTAGTTAATCCACCAGGTGCTCTTTGGAAACCCTATGGGGCAGTTCTTCTCTGTTCTATAGTGTTGCTATGAGTCTGAACTGACTCAGCGGAAACGGGTTCTGTTTTGGTATAGGATAGGGTAGGAGCCCTGCTGGCACAACAGTTTAAGCACTTGGCTGAGCAAAAAAGGTTAGTGGTTCAAGCCTACCTAGCAGCAACACAGGAGAAAGACCTGGTGATCTGCGCCCATAAAGAGTACAGCCTAGAAAACTCTGTGAGGGCAGTTCTACTCTGTCACATGGTGTCATTACAAGTTGAAATTGACTCCACGGCACCTAACAACAATAAGGAATGGCAGAGATCCCAGGTGTGATGCAGAGATGGCCCAACTTTGTCTCTTTCCTTTAGCAAATCAAAGGTTTCAATGGGCGTGACTCTACGAGATTTCTGGATTTAGTTATTAGCAAATAGAGTCTTTGAAATTGAAATTGACCTGAAGCCAGCAAGAGTTTTAAACTAATTGAATTTTTGAGGAGTGGGGAGGGAATCCTTGCCCTAGGAACAGTGATTGCTCAATTTGCAATGCGATCCTTAGATGTAAGTATCTATACCCATAGGAATGATTTGGATTTGCAAAGGTAGTACAGTCACCTAGGGAGAGTCTCCTTAATACCCCTCTTAGGAGCAGCCCTGAAAGTTACAGGACAAGGGAAAACTCTCTAGGGAGCAGAGCTCAAGGTGCCAGATTGGCACATCAAGTACATTCCCTTGCTTTCCAGGAAGTAAGTCAATAAAAGGATACAGGTGATATTTCTGTTAGTTCTATTATTTATATTTCATAGTACATGCTCCTAACGGAATAATTCTCCTCTGTTTCTTCTTTCTAAATGAGATATTTTATAACAGTTACCCTGCCTTTGGAAACCCTAGTGGCATAGTGGTTAAGTGCTATGGCTGCTAAGCAAGAGGTTGGCAGTTTGAATCCACCAGGCGCTCCCTGGAAACTCTATGGGGCAGTTCTACTCTGTCCTATAGGGTCGCTGTGAGTTGGAATAGACTCGATGGCACTGGGTTTGGTTTTTTTGACTCTGCCTTTGGTATGGAAGCCCTGGTTGTATAGTGGTTAAGAGCTATAGCTGCTAACCAAAAGGTCAGCCTTTATTTCTCCCTCTGCATTATCTTTGCACCCTCCTCTACTCTGCTCTGTCACAGGAGACTGACATGCATAGATAAATTCACCGGATTTTTAAGTCCTTTGATTTCCAGTTGGTTTCAGCCAATGAGGACTGGAGGGGAGATGGTAAGTTCAGGATACTTATCTCCTGGTTCCCTTCCTGTAAGGTTGCCTACAATAGGTTGTGTCCCTCAACTGAAGGTAACTGCTCATCTCAAGCCAGATAACTCCATGTGACTCCCTCCCTTGGTAACTTCTGGCTGAGGGGCAATGGCTCAGTTGCTAGTAAACTCCAGGTTCCTCCATCCACACAATGGAGTCTGATTCAACTACACTGAAGAGGATTGTACAATCCACAGGAAGTCTGGCCTTGAGGAGCACTGACCCCAGGACATTGTCTCTGTAGGTTTAGTGGACATGATTTTGGGTAATTTCTCATCAGGGAGGATGTAGCTATATTTGGTGGCACATGGAATAGTTGGATTATATTTGACAGGGTCATTTTTGGAACTGTAGGTATGTCTTTGGATATGTGCTAGGAAATCAAGTAGATTGTAGTGAATATCAACTGTACTCTGTTTTATGATAATAACTTTAATTTATAAAATAGCCTGGATTAGGATCCTTGCCAATTCAGCAGCATTATCTGATCAGAACAAAGGAATGTAATAGGAAATAATTTGACCCGAGTATGCATGAAATTGAAAATGATATGAATATTTAAGATTTTGATAAAACATTCAGTATAAAGATAAATAACCAGGGAAGTAGCATAGATGCAGTCAAATTTAATAGAACACTGATACTTTCAATATTTATGGCACAGTAAGTTTTTTTAAAGTCCCTGGATGAAGTAAATAGTTAAGTGCTCAACTACTGGCCAAAAGGTTGGCAGTTCAAATCTACCCATAGGTGTCCTGGAAGACAGGCCTGGTGATCTGTTTTCAAAAGGTCACAGTCTTGAAAACCCTGTGGAGCAGCTCTACTCTGCACATATAGGGTTGCAATGAGTTGGAATTCATGTGACAGCAACAAAAAAGTTCTTTTCATCATGGTAGATTATTTGATACGGCTGTTTACTGAAATTATTACATTATAATATACCTGTGAACTATTTACCTTTTTTTAAACTATTTTTTCTGTTCCTTTTGGGGGTCCTCAATAACAGTCAGGAATTTTATCGTTGAAAGGAAAATCATTGCCTATTCTCCTTTAACAACCTCATCTTAATCTGGTAATACAATTAAAAAAAAATTGCAGCCAAAGAATAAAGTTGACCTAAAAATACCTAAATAGGTTTTTTTCAAAACCTGCCTTGCCCTACAATAACCAGAGCTTCCTTTGAGGTCATCCGCTATCGATTCTGAATGATGTGTGAGTATGCAGGCAAACAATTGTAACACATCTCAAGCCATGGAGCTCTACCTTTGCCTCGGCCTCAACAAGGAGGAGCTTTGCATAGCATTCTACATGAGGTGGAGAAATTGTTCTAGTATCAGGTTATAGTAATTTTTCCTCTAATTAGGGGTAGAAAAGAAGACAATACCATATAAAACTTGCCACTGGTACACAAGAATTAGCTACTATTTTGGTGTCAGATCCTAAACTTAAATAAAATGGTTTTGAATACATTGTAGCTATTTTCTTTATCCGGTTCATTCAATGGAGGAGCAGTTCTGCCTTCAGAAAAGGCACAGATACAGGGATCTGGTCCTTAATCGATTCACACTAAAAAACTTTACATAGCTGACGTACAAGAAGATTACACAACAATAAACTTTAGAGAGGTTGAAAAGCAACAAGTTTGCAGTGGAAAACTACACAGACATTAAAATGATGCTGTAGAATTGAATTTATTAACATGGAAAGCTCTTCATGGCATACTGTTAAGTGTAGAAAGAGTAAACCATACTGTGTCAATTAGAAAGCTTTTGGTTGCAAGTAATAGAGCATTTAATCAAAACTAAATTAAAGAATGAGACATTTATTACTATAACTACTAGATTTCTGAAGAAGTCCAGAGGAAGGGCAGGCTTCTGGATTGGTTGACCCAAAAAAGCTATGAAGGACTGGGTTCTTTATTGTTCTCTGCACTATTGCCCAAAATATCTGCTTCATCTTATAGATGGTTCCCCAAATAATTGTAAGCTATATTTCAGGAGCAATTGGATATAACTACTTGCTTCCTCATTCACATTCAGATGGAGAAGGAGAGAATGGCTTACTGGAACTTTCTCTAAAAACCAAAGAAGAACTTTTCTAGAAGCCTCCAGCAACCATCTCCACATATATCATTGGTTAGAATTGCATCATACGTCAATTTCTAAACAGATAATTGACAAAGAGGATGTGATTAGCTTTAGATCAGTCAGGCTCACCCATTGAGCTAAGATCAATTTTCAAAATCAGAATTCTGCCATTCAGTGGAGAACATGGTAGAATACATTTGGAGAGTCAAACACAATTTTTAAAACAAACCTTCCTTCCTTCTTTCCATTCTTTCTTTCTCTTTTATCTGTATGTGGAAAATTAATACTATAACATGTGTAGTATCCGGGCAATGAAATTGCGTTTCTCTTAATTTTGCTTCCTTTTGCTTACCTGTATGTAATATTTCTCTGTAAATATGCATGCATTGTTTTGTCTTTTTGACTTTTTTAGTGTGGAAATTTTCAAATAAATTTAAAAATAGAAGGAATAATATAATGAACTCTCAAGTGCCCATTACCCCGTTTCAGCAATTATCAATTTATAGCAAGTCTTGTTTCACGCATTGTTTTGTAATACAAAAAAAGTAATGATTTAGTCACCTGATAACAGTTTCAAGAAAATCAATAAAACTAAGCTAAGGATAGGCTGATATTGTTCTTGTCAGTTGCCCAAGATTCCCCTCAAATTGTGCTTGCTTTATTTCCTTGAAAGTTTGGTTTTACTCAGCTTCTAAACCCATCCATGCTTCTCAAAGATTTGTATTGTAGTATCCCCCCCGCCCCGCCCCACAACTTTAGGTAGAAAATATATAACCCTAGGAGACGGGAGGAAACCCTGGTGGCTTAGTGGTTAAGTGCTCCAGCTGCTAACTAAAGTCCGAATCCGCCAGGCTCTCCTTGGAAACTCTATGGGGCAGTTCTACTCTGTCCTATAGGGTCGCTATGAGTCAGAATCGACGCAACGGCACCGGGTTTGGTCTTTTTTTTTTTGTTTAGGAGACTGGAAGTTTAGAATCAAGTGACTGGCTGAACAATAGTTATTTGAATTTTCCTTTTTATTTTTAAAATCTGTGAAATTTTGCATTTCAGCCCATCTATCTTTGCTTAATAGAATGTTTTAAATTACTCACTATTGAATAAATTTGACACTGTAGAACTATGTTTCATGTTGCTTTTATGGATTCCTGTCCTCTGAGGCACCCAACGAATGCCCCTGGAACACAAGGTCCCCAGTTTAAGATTCCCAGCCTCAGCTTTTCTTCCCCTTTAAGACCCTGCTTCTGCCCTTTGACTTTATTCCCTTGACTTTGACACTCTATTCTCTTCAGGGATATTGACTTGAATTTACTCCCCTTGCCTTTTCTACCCTAGGCCTCCTCAGGTAGTGTGCTCTATCCTAGGAACTAGTCCTCAGCTTCCAGCCCTCTTGCCTTGCCCTGGTCAGACCTGGTCCTGAACCCTGCAAGATGAACTTGGATCCATAAAGCACAAATGTTTAAGAATTCGTTCATTTAATAAATCATGACTGAGTGTCAACTATGTTCCTGGCACTTAGCTGGGCCTTGGTGGTACTGTGGTTAAAAAAGGACAGGATCTCAGTCTTTCAGGAGTCTACACAGTTGTGGAGGACACAAACAAGTGTATGAGCAATTACAAGTCCAATAAGTGCTATGCTAGGTGAAGTACAATGCCCTATGAAGCACAGAGCAGGGTATATTAAATGGATTAAAGGAGTCTTCCAAAAATGTGAATTAGTATAAGAAGAAGAGAAGCAAGGAAGGGGTGACATGGTGGTTATTCTTTATATTTGAATGAGAACTTAACTCTTGTTTAACCTGCCAGGATGGTTTTTTAGAAGTGAAAAGTTTGTCAAAATGTCCTTTAGTATAGGAGCTGGTTCTGCGGTTGCTTGTTATAGTGGTACATCTAGAAGGGACTAGCATGAAGAGTTTGATTACTTATAGATGTAGATTAGGAGAAAAAATGTATTCTCTTCATATTGAACTTTTGTTTGTGAACATTTTATAAGTATATTGCATAATTCATTCAATTCTCCAAACTTCTGTGTATGTTGCTTTTTCTTCCTGCAGTGAACTTTCTTTATTAGCCTGGTAACATCTTAATCATTCATGAGTCCTTGGCCTTCTGTGAAATCTCTGCCAGGAAGAGCCAATTGCTCCATTCTCTCTATTCCCTCTGCACTTTGTTTTCATACTAGACATCCATATCCGCCTTTCCCGGGAGTTTCTTGCAGAAACAAATTAATCATACTACTTTCTAACCTCAGAACTCTGTATAGTGCTTTAACATAATAGATATTTTTTGAAAATCTATAGATTAAGTTGATTCAAATTCAACTGATTATCTTTATTATTTCCTTTTTAAGAGACTATACTTCCTTGGTAACCAG
Source organism: Loxodonta africana (assembly GCF_030014295.1). NCBI lineage: Eukaryota > Metazoa > Chordata > Mammalia > Proboscidea > Elephantidae > Loxodonta > Loxodonta africana. The sequence continues at coordinate 88,212,310 of NC_087346.1, forward strand.
ACACGTCAATTTCTTTTTTTCTCCTTCTTCTTCCTTGTTTCTCAATAAAAGAATGGGGTAGTAGTGGCGACAGAGGCATTTGTTCTGAAACTCTTGATTAGGTGAAATATGATGCGAGACTCATTCCCCATTGAGTAATTTAGAAACAAACACACCCAATTGTTAGTGAGTCCTCTAATGTGGAGATAGAGGGATAGGCCTTGTCCACACACAGCTAATCAGGCCTGAGTAATAGGGTTGAATGAGAAACAAGTAAAGAAAGGTCCTGGTGTGTCTTTTCCAGGCTCTCCTATGGATATGTTGTCCTATACCTCAAGTAATTTAAGCAAAGGACTGGTTTATGTTTGGATTATTTCTTTTCCTACTTTGTTTATCCTTTCTCTTAATTTCAGGTATATATCAGGCATAAAAATGCTATATAATGTGACTTTTGTTACTGGATATTTTCCTTTAAGTCAGTTGAAACAAATAAAGAAATGACATGTCCATTCTGACAGCCTGTTTAGGATTTTGTTTTTTTAATAATTCTTATCACATACTTCTATATATTCCGTACACAAGGCAGATCTCATGATCACTTGTGCATTTTGTTATAGCTTTATTAGACCCAAACAAAGCCAGAGCCACTAACAGGTAGAAAAACATATTACTGTAGTAAACTATATTTCAGAATAGTGACAGGAACCAGCGGCTTCCAGAAATCAAAACAGCCTTGTTGATGATCTTAGAATAAAACCAAAAAAAGGTGTCCACTTAGGTCAGGTTGTCAAAAAAGGAGAGCAACATATTTTTTGGCAATATTTCAGAGGATCCTGCAAGTATTTTTGAGTGCCTCTGCTGTACTAGGTATTGCGCTAGATGCTGTAGGGAATAAAAGATGAATAGGAACAAAGTTCTTTCCCTAAAAGAGACTACAATCTCAGTTGGCTGTTCCTTTCATTGTAATCAAGATCATTTTATAACTTCCATACAGGAAAATCCAAAAGTCTACTGATTTTGAAACAGAAATAAATTGTCAAATACGACTTGATAAAACGTATTAAAAAGCTATTACTAGGTATGTTCTGCAATTGAAGAACTATTAATTTATCACCCCTTCAGCCTCATTTATTTTAGATACTTCTAGTACTAAAACAGTCAGACAAGGCCAGGGGACGACTGCAAAACAGACCATCAATTGCTCATATGCAAGTTCAAGTTGCAGCTGAAGAAAATGAAAACAAGTCCAAGAGAGCCAAAATACAAATTTGAGCATATCCCACCTGAATTTGGAGACTATCTCAGGAACAGATTTGACGCACTGAACCTTAATGACTGAAGACCAGACGAGTTGTAGAATGACATCAAGGACATCAGACATGAAGAAAGCAAGAAGTCATTAAAAAGACAGGAAAGACAGAAAAGGCCAAAACGGATGTCAGGAGAAACTCTGAAACTTGCTCTTGAAAGTAGAGTAGCTACAGCGAAAGGAAGAAATGATGAAGTAAGAGACCTGAATAGAAGTTTTCAAAGTGCAGCTTGAGAAGACAAAGTCAAATATCATAATGAAATGTTCAAAGACCTGGAGTTAGAAAACAAAAAGGGAACACACTCGGCATTTCTCAAGCTGAAAGAACTGAACAAAAAAACTCAAGCCTCAAGTTGCGATTGTGAAGAATTCTATGGGCAAAATATTGAGTGACACAAGAAGCATCAAAAGAAGATGAAAAGAATATACAGGTCACTGTACCAAAAAAATTGGTCAACTTTCAACCATTTCAGGAGGTAGTATATGATCAAGAACTGATCGTTCTAAGAGAAGAAGTTCAAGCTGCACTGAAGGCATTGATGAAAAACAAGGTTCCAGGAATTGACTGAATGCCAACTGAGATGTTTCCACAAACGGATGCAGTGCTGGAGGTGCTCACTCATCTATGCCAAGAAATTTTGAAGACAGTTACCTGGCCAAAACAGGAAGAGATCCATATTTGTGCCCATTCCAAAGAAAGGTGATCCAACAGAATGTCAAACAATATCATTATTATCACGCACAAGTAAAATTTTGCTGAAGATCATTCAAAATTGGTTGCCACAGTACACTGACTGGGAACTGCCAGAAATTCAAGCTGGATTCAGAAGAGGACATGGAACAAGGGATATCATTGCTAATGTTAGGTGGATCTTGGGTGAAAGCAGAGAATACCAGAAAAATTTGACTGTGTGGATAATAACAAATTATGGATAACTTTGTGACAAATGGGAACTCCAGAACACTTAAATGTGTGCATGAAGAACCTGTGCATAAATCAAGAGGCAATTGTTCAAACAGAGCAAGGGGATACTGTATGGTTTAAAATCAAGAAAGGTGTGCACCAGGGTTACATCCATTCACCCTACTTATTTAATCTGTATGCTGAGCAAATAATCCAAGAAACTATATGGAAGACTATATGAAGAAGAATGTGGCATCAGGGTTGGTGGAAGACTCACTAACAACTTGTGATATGCAGATGATACAACCTTCCTTGCTGAAAGTGAAGAGGACTTGAAACACTTACTAATGAAGATCAAAAACCACAGCCTTCAGTATGGATTACATCTCAACATAAAGAAAACAAAAATCCTCTCAACTGGACTAATAAACAACATCATGATAAATGGAGAAAAGATTGAAGTTGTCAAGGATTTCATTTTAGCTGGATCCACAATCAACAACCATGGAAGCAGCAGTCAAGAAATCAAATGATGCATTGCATTTGGGCAAATCTGTTGCAAAAGATCTCCTTAAAGTGTTAGAAAACAAAGATGTCACTTTGAAGACTAAGGTGTGCCTGACCCAAGCTATGGTATTTTCAATTGTCTCATATGCATGCCAAAACTGGACAATGAATAAGGAAGACTAAGGAAGAGTTGATGAATTTGAATTATGGTGTTGGTGAAGAATATTGAATATACCATGGGCTACCAGAAGAACAAACAAGTTAGTCTTGGAAGAAATACAGCCAGAGTGCTCCTGGAAGTGAGGATGGCAAGGCTTTGTCTCACACACTTTGGACATATTATCAGGAGCGACTAGTCCCTGAAGAAGGACATCATGGTTAGTAAAGTGGAGAGTCAAGAAAAAAGAGGAAGACCCTTGGCAAGATGGACTGACACAGTGGCTGCAACAACAGGCTCAAACATAGCAACGATTGTGAGGATGGCACAGGACTGGGCAGTGTTTCATTCTGTTGTGCATAGGGTTGCTATGAGTAGGAACCAACTCGATGGCCCCTAACAACAAGTATTAGAAAATACCTTTACATAATATTATTCATCAAATTATTAATGTTAAAAATCCACTTCTTTCTTTCTCTCTTTTTTAGAATAAGGTGTCACACGAAACTATAGGTAAATAAGCTGTTAGAAGGAAACAATAAGACTTTATGACTAGATGTTGAATAGTGAACACTTCCCTTCAGACAATTTAGATAATACATATTTTCTCCTTTTTAGCCTAATAGATATAAAAAGGGTTGTCTTTCAGTTCCTGAGTTGACTGACTTATAAAAAATACTTTAAGATTGGAACACTACCAGTCTGGAAGTTAGAAATGCAGTATTATATTATGGTAGGTAGCAGTCCAGCCTATATACTAGAACTGTACTAAATGTACTCAAATTCCAATTTAGGCACCTACCAGTTGTAGGAACTTGATTAAGTATTATAAGTCCTTGTATGTCAGTTTCCTCATCTGCAAAATGGAGATAGTAATAATAATGTCTACTTTATAGCATGGTGGTAAAGATTAAGTCAGTAAATATATGTAAAGTACTTAAAAGAGGGCATGGCACTTCATATCTACAAGTGTTAGCTATTTAACATTTTTACTTTTTTTCAGGGACCTGCAGTACAGGTTATACCAGTAGTCTCTTACTTTCACAAGAAGAAATTGGGTACAAAAAAAGTTCAATAAGTAATTAATTCATTTGACAAGTATTTTTCAGTACCGTGAAGTCCCTGGATGGTGCAAACTGTTAACACTCTCAGCTACTAACTGAGAGGTTGGAGGTTTGAGTCCACTCAGAGAGGCACTGGCAATTGACTTCCAAAAAATCAGTCATTGAAAGCCCTATGGAGCACAGTTCTACTCTGACAAACATGAGATCACCATGAGTCAGAGTAGACTCAATGTCAACTTTTTTTTATGGTTTATGTGGTAGATGTTGTTTATGCCTTGGGATAGAGCAAAAGAGAACAAGAAAAAGCTCTCAGTCTTAAGGGGCTTTAATTCCAATGGAAAAAACTGACAATAAAGAAACAAGTACATACATAAATAAATTTAAGCACTTTGAAGAAAAATAAAGCAGGCCAATGGAAGGCAGAATGGTGGAGGAATAAAACTGGGACAGAGTTGTTTTAGATGGAGTGGTCAGGACTCTTGAAGAGATGATATATGAGCACAGAATGAGTCAAGCGAGTGAGTGAGTGGTGGGAAAATAAACTGGAAGAGATTTCTAGGCAGTGGAAACAGCAAGTATAAAGGCCATGAGGCAGAACTGAATTCAGGGGTTCGTAAGCAAACAGAAGGCCCTTGTGTTGCAGTGGAGTGAGAACTAGTACTCAGAGATAAAGTATTGTTGTTGTTGGTTGCCATTGAGTCAATTCCAACTCATAGCGACTCCATGTATTAGAGTTGAACAGCTCTATAGAGTTTTCTTGGTTGAAATCTTTATGCAGATTGCTAAGTCTTTCTCCCACAAAGCTGCTGGTTGGGTTTGAACTGCCAACATTTCAGTTAGTAGCCAAGCACTTAACCATTGAGCCACTAGGGCTCCTAGAGATAAGGTGGGAGTAGGCAAATGATTTTGAATTGAAAATAGACACATTCAATGAATCAAAAGAAATAACAGAGCACAATGATAAAAAAAAAAACCTCAACAAGTATAAAACCTTATAGCCTGAGAGTACATAACTTCTTGTTGTTAGGTGCTGTCAGGTTGGTTTCTACTCACAGCAACCCTATGTACAATAGAATGAAACACCGCCCAGTACTGTGCGATCCTCAACAATCATTGCTATGCTCGAGGCTATTGCTGCAGCCACTGTGTCAATCCATCTCATTGAAGGTATTCCTCTTTTTTTTGCTAACCCTCTACTTTATTAAGCATGATGTCCTTCTCCAGGGACTGGTCCCTCCTGATGCATGCCCAAAGCACATGAGATGAAGCCTCGCCATCCTTGCTTCCAAGGAACATTCTGTCTGTACTTCTTCCAGGACAGATTTGTTCATTCTTCTGGCAGCCAATGGTATATTCAATATTCTTCACCAACACCGTAACTCAAAAGTGTCAATTCTCCTTTGATCCTCCTTTAGTCCAGCTTTCGAATGCATGTGAAGCAATTGAAAACACCATGGCTTTGGTTAGGTGCACCTTAGTCCTCAAAGTGACATCTTTACTTTTTAACACTTTAAAGAGGACTTTTGCAGCAAGTTCACTTATAAACCAGTTTATGGATGTTCAGTGGTACATTTTATGTTGCTCATAATTGAAAAGAATTGTTAAGTAAGCCCCCTTCTATGAGAAACTCTAAAAAGATGCCAAAAATTAGGGTCAAACACTCCTGCCCACCAAGGACAGGCACACTATGAAGTGAAAGAACGTGCTCTCCTAACAGCAGCCATCACTCCAGCACCCAGCTCTCAATATGTATAAAGAATAAACTGGGGAGAAAAGTGCTGGAAGTCAATAGAGAGATCATTCTTTTCTTCTCTTGAAGCCAAATGATGGGCCCAAAGGAGCCTTGGTGGTGCAGTGGTTGAAGTGGTCAGCTACTAACCAAAATGTTGGCAGTTCAAACCCACCCAGAGGCTTGTTGGAAGAAAGACCTGGCTTCCATAAAGATTACAGCTAATGAAACCCTATGGGGCAGTTCTATTCTTTCACATGGGGTAGCTACGAGTCAGAATAGACTTGATGACAACCAACAATAACAACAAATGATGGGTCCATTGAAAGAATCATGTGTAAAGATTGTGTGCGTGTTTGCAAGAGACTGGCAGCTCATTCTCCAGCTGGATGAAAGATAAACTGTTGAATGCTCAAGCCCATCTGGTGCTGCTATGGCAGAAGAGTGTGTTGATTGTCTTGTTGGAAGAGTTGGACCTTTGCCACTGGGAATTTGGGAGCCACATTTGAACATAAGAATAACTGCTCACTTCTACTCTTAAGGTTTCTGATGCAGAGGAGCTTGCTGGAGTAGCCCATACTCACAGAGGAGAAGGGTTTTAGTCTAGAGTTAGTTTCCAAGAGAGAATAAATGTCCCTCTTTTCCCATTTTATTGCTTTTTGGGTCTTGATTAAGTCCAGAAGATAATCTCAGTGATTACCATGGCTGTTTGTGAGGTAGCACGGAGGTCAGGAAAGGGGAAGAATGGCTGCTAAGGATCAGCTCCATCTGGGGAGGGAGTTATGGGCATGCACTATTGTCAGGGACCCAAAGCAGAGACAGTTGCTTCTCTGTGAAAGCCTCCTCAATGAGTAAGGGGCTAAGGGAATGGTGAACACCATCCAAAGAAAACTTTGCATGTCACCAGTACAGAGTTCTTAAGGGAAGAATCTGTTAGCAGAAAACAAAACTGAACTGAACTAGAGAAAGACCTGGGACATTTTCCTACATCAACACACGGCAGATTCTGTAAGATCGTTACCTTCTTCCCCTCTCTGATCCCAAAATTAGAGGGACCTGTGCAGTGGGAGTGAGGAGAGTTGTCCCAGAGGCAGACCTTCTTCCAACTTCTCTCCTCCACACAACTGGCATCACATTTTAAGCTTGTGCTTAAGGGAAAGGAAGGTGCTCATATTTCAATCAATTTTGAAATTGAAGTTTTAAACTGGACAATGAGGTTCTAATAACCCAAATTAGTAGAAGTTTATGGACTGTGCCCAAGATTTCTTTAAGAAATAGGAAAAGAAGATTTAATAGATCGTGATTGGAAGCCTTGATTGGAGAATAAAAGATAAAACTCTTATATGTTTATATTCCTGTCGAGATGCTTTACTCAAGTAGCCAAACAATGAAATGTAATAATATAAATCTTACCAGATCTGCTAAGGAATTAAAGTGCATGAATATAAAATCATAATCTCATGGAATTTTATCTTATTTAAATGTAAAGATTTATCCAACTTCTCAAGTTTGACAAAATATCAATTCTGTCACCCACCTTTTCGGTTTAACACAAAGTAAATTGATCTTTCCTCCCTTAGTAACATATAATACTGACCCTTTAGGTCTTGTCAGGAAAATGAATTTACATCATCTCCTATTCTGTTTCTACGAAATTCTTATCAGGGAAGTAATATTTAAAGAAAGTTCACCTAAAGGAACATTGTAGAACATATTTGTCTTTCTACTTTTCCTTGATCTCAGCCCTTATTTTATCAGTTTATGGGATATTGTAGGTAGTGTCTGATTTCAAAGAGATGGAGTAGAGACAAATAAATTCAGTTTACATCCTAGAAAGAATTCGTTCAGGATGAAAGTTGATTCTCCAACAAGAAATTGATTAAGCTTAGAAATATTTTTCAAAGACCATTTGCAACAAACTGTTTTAGAATTAAAATAATCCCAAAAATGTTATCCTCATTCATTCACTAGTTTAACAACATTCACCAGTCTTTAATGTACATCCCAATAAACTGAACAAAAGGATTGCTTTAGCATTATTACTTTCTATTAATTGTAAAACCTGTATCTCTGATTTTTACTATATTTATTATTATGCATTGTAAAGCTTAAGAGTCTCACACCATTGGTTTCCAAAAATTACCCCCAGCATTATGAAGACAGTTGAAGTAGTTGTGAAATTTCCATATAGAGGAATAGAGAAAATAAATCACATTTTAGATTAAAAAAAAAAAAAAAAAAAGACAGTTCTGCCTCCAGCAGCATTTTTACGCGATTTCTTCTTGCTGGGATACAGATAAGGGTAAATTAATTGTACCGATGATCTGTTTTCAACTTAAACAAATTAAGGTGTATGGATACCTTCAAAGCAATGGAGGAAATGGGCTGACAAATAACTGTGTTTACTCAGACAGCTAGTTCATTCACTAGTTTAACAAAGTTGACCTGTCTGTAATACACATCCTGATAATGTGGCCAATAAAAGTGTTGCGTTAGTGATTACGGAGACACAACCTAGGTATAACTTTGAAGGCTTACATAAATTTATCAGACTATTATGTATGGACGTTCATGTATCATCAGGCATAAAAGAACTTGGTTCAAGCTAGGGGATATTTAAACAATGATAAAAACCATCCTTGACTAGCCACCCTACTATTATATTTCTTTCGTATACTCATGCGTATAGCCATCAGATCCTGCATTGCTATGATGTTGTTAAGTATAGGAAGGACTTTGTGGGCTGGTAAAAATGCCTGTGGTCAAGTCACTATTTTACTAGTTATGCAGCATAACATACCTACTGGGCGATTCCAAGCGACTCAAATCCACAATTACAGTCTTCTTTTTTTTTTTTTTTAAATTGTACTTTAGGTGAAGGTTTACAGAACAAACTAGTTTTTCATCGAACAGTTAGTACACACATTGTTCTATGACATTGGTTAACAACCCCACGACATGTCAATACTATCCCTTCTCAACCCTGGGTTCCCTATTATCAGCTTTCCTGTTCCCTTCTGACTTCCAGTCCCTGCCCCAGGGCTGGTGCACCCCTTTAGTCTTGTTCCATGGGCCTATTCAATCTTTGGCTGAAGGATGAACTTCAGGAGGGACCTCATTGCTGAGCTGAAAGAGTGTCCGGGGGCCATACTCTCAGGCTTTCTCCGGTATCTGTCAGGCCAGCAAGTCTGATCTTTCTTTATGAGTTAGAATTTTGCTCTATATTTTTCTCCTACTCTTTCCAAGACCCTCTATTTTGTGACCCCTGTCAGAGCAGTCAGTGGTGGTAGCTGGGCACCATCTTGTTGTACTGGACTCAGTCTGGTGGAGGCTGTGGGAGATGTGGTCCATTAGCCCTTTGCACTAATCTTTCCCTTATATCTTTAATTCTCTTCATTCTTCCATGCTCCCAAAGGGGTGAGACCAGTGGAGTAACCTAGATGGCCACTCACAGGCTTTTAAGACCCCAGCTGCTACTGACCAAAGTAGAATGCAGAACATATTCTTTATAAACTATAACAATTCAGCCAGATATTCCCTGAGATCATGGTCCCCACAGCCCTAAGCCTAGCAATTTGAACCCTCAGCCCAGCAATTAGGTCCCTCAGGGAGTCTGGATGTTTCTAAGGAGCTACCATGACCTTGCCTTGTACAGGTTGTGTCCCCAGTATTGTGTACTGTCTTACCCTTCACCAAAGTTTCCACTTAACTGTTGTCTATTAAGTGTTTTTCCATCCCCTACCCCTTCCCTCCCTTCTAACCATCACAGATTGTTTCTTTTTGTATGTAAAGCTTTTCATGAGTTTTTATAGTAGTGGTCTCATACAATATTTGTCCTTTTGTGATTGACTTATTTATTTCACTCAGAATAATGCCCTCCAGATTCATCCAGGTCATGAGATGCTTCACAGATTCATCATTGTTCTTTATTGTTGCATAATACTCCATTGTGTATATGTACCACAGTTTGTTTTTCCATTTATCTGTTGACGGACATCTAGGTTGTTTCCACCTTTTTGCTATTGTGAACATGCTGCAATGAACGTGGGTGTGCAAATGTCTATTTGTGTGATGACTCTTATTTCTTTAGGATATATTCCTAGGAGTGGGATTGCTGGATCATATGGTATTCCTATTTCTAGCTTTCTAAGGAAGCACCGTATCGTTTTCTAAAATGGTTGTATCAGACTGATGAAGATCAAAGACCACAGCCTTCGAGGCGGGGCAAAGATGGCAGACTAGGTGGACGCTACTGCGGATCCCTCTTGCAACAAAGACTCGGAAAAACAAGTGAATCGATCACATACATAACAATCTACGAACTCTGAACAACAAACACAGACTTAGAGAGGGAAAACGAACAAATACGGGCAGACAGCAATCGTTTTCAGAACTAGGAGCCAGCGTACCAGGCAGGTGACCTTCGGAGCCCGATCTGGGGCAGAGCCCAGGGGGGCAGACGGCACAGACAAGGGGCCCAGCCCTACCCCCCCGAACCCATCCGGGGAGGGAGTCTAGCTGGTTGGCGCAGGCGGCGTAGCGGCGCAGCAGGAGGGAGAAGCACCCGGGAGGCAGTGACTGATCTTGGAGCGGGGAAAGCAGCGTCCCAGCCAGGGAGCCGTCCCGCTGGGAGTTTCGGGGGAAGCGGGCGTGGCGCGAGCGTGGGGATCAGCTATATTTCCCTAAAGCGACCCCGGGGCGGGGCCCACACGTTCGTGCAGGGGACGTCCACCCAGTTCGCGCCAGCGGTGCGGCGCACCGGAGGGAGAAGTAGCCGGGAGGAAGTGACTGGTCTCGGAGCGGGGAGACTAGCGTCCCAGCCGGGAAGCCATCCCGCCGGGATTTTGGCGGATGGGCGTGGAACGTGAACGCGGGAATCAGCTCTGTATTCTGTGGTGCTACACTCCTAGCTCTCTGATCCCTCCCCCACCCTCCCCAGGCGGCTTCATTAACATCCGAACACCCTGAGCCAAAGGGAGAATTCAGATAGGGATCTGACTGCATTTTTTTTTAGCTGATTACCTGGAAAATCTAGTTTCCCAGTGATGGCTCGGAGACAGCAGTCCATATCAAACCACATAAAGAAACAGACCATGACAGCTTTTCCAACCCCCCAAACAAAAGAATCAAAATCTTTCCCAAATGAAGATACAATCCTGGAATTATCAGATACAGAATATAAAAAACTAATTTACAGAATGCTTAAAGATATCACAAATGAAATTAGGATAACTGCAGAAAAAGCCAAGGAACACACCGATAAAACTGTTGAAGAACTCAAAAAGATTATTCAAGAACATAGTGGAAAAATTAATAAGTTGCAAGAATCCATAGAGAGACAGCATGTAGAAATCCAAAAGATTAACAATAAAATTACAGAATTAGACAATGCTATAGAAAGTCAGAGGAGCAGACTCGAGCAATTAGAATGTAGACTGGGACTTCTGGAGGACCAGGGAATCAACACCAACATAGCTGAAAAAAAAATCAGATAAAAGAATTAAAAAAAATGAAGAAACCCTAAAAATCATGTGGGACTCTATCAAGAAGGATAACTTGCGAGTGATTGGAGTCCCAGAACAGGGAGGGGGGACAGAAAACACAGAGAAAATAGTTGAAGAACTCCTGACACAAAACTTCCCTGACATCATGAAAGACGAAAAGATATCTATCCAAGATGCTCATCGAACCCCATTTAAGATTGATCCAAAAAGAAAAACACCAAGACATATTATCATCAAACATGCCAAAACCAAAGACAAACAGAAAATTTTAAAAGCAGCCAGGGAGAAAAGAAAGGTTTCCTTCAAGGGAGAATCAATAAGAATAAGTTCAGACTACTCAGCAGAAACCATGCCGGCAAGAAGGGAATGGGACGACGTATACAGAGCACTGAAGGAGAAAAACTGCCAACCAAGGATCATATATCCAGCAAAACTCTCTCTGAAATATGAAGGAGAAATTAAGATATTTACAGATAAACACAAGTTTAGAGAATTTGCAAAAACTAAACCAAGACTGCAAGAAATGCTAAAGGAGATTGTTTGGCCGGATGACCAATAATATCAGGTACCAGCACAATACAAGGTCACAAAACAGAACGTCCTGATATCAACGCAACTCAAATAGGGAAAGCACAAAAACAAACAAATTAAGATTAATTCTAAAAAATAAATAAATAAACAAAATAATACACATAATAGGAAATCATGGAAATCAATAGATAAACGATCACAATAATAAAAAAGAGGGACTAAATATAGGAGGCATTGAACTGCCAGATGGAGAGTGATACAAGGTGATATAGAACGATACAAGTTAGGTTTTTACTTAGAAAAATAGGGGTAAATAATAAGGTAACCACAAAAAGGAATATCAATTCCATAACTCAAGAAAAAAGCCAAGAAAAATGTAACGACTCAACAAACATAAAGTTAAACATTATGAAAATGAGGATCTCACAATCTACTAAGAAAAACGTCTCAGTACAAAAAAGCATGTGGAAAAATGAAATGGCCAACAACACACATGAAAAGGCATCAAAATGACAGCACTAAAAACTTATTTATCTATAATTACACTGAATGTAAATGCACTAAATGCACCAATAAAGAGACAGAGAGTCACAGACTGGATAAAGAAACACGATCCGTCTATATGCTGCCTACAAGAGACACACCTTAGACTCAGAGACACAAACAAACTAAAACTCAAAGGATGGAAAAAAATATATCTAGCAAACAATAAGCAAAAAAGAAGAGGACTAGCAATATTAATTTCTGACAAAATAGACTTTAGACTTAAATCCGCCACAAAGGATAAAGAAGGACACTATATAATGATAAAAGGGACAATTGATCAGGAAGACATAACCATATTAAATATTTACGCACCCAATGACAGGGCTGCAAGATACATAAATCAAATTTTAACAGAATTGAAAAGGGAGATAGACACCTCCACATTTATAGTAGGAGACTTCAACACACCACTTTCGGAGAAGGACAGGACATCCAGTAAGAAGCTCAATAGAGACACGGAAGACCTACTTACAACAATCAACCAACTTGACCTCATTGACTTATACAGAACTCTCCACCCAACTGCTCCAAAATATACTTTTTTTTCTAGTGCACATGGAACATTCTCTAGAATAGACCACATATTAGGTCATAAAACAAATCTTTGCAGAATCCAAAACATCGAAATATTACAAAGCATCTTCTCAGACCACAAGGCAAAGAAGCTAGAAATCAATAACAGAAAAACTAGGGAAAAGAAATCAAATACTTGGAAAATGAACAATACCCTCCTGAAAAAAGACTGGGTTATAGAAGACATCAAGGAGGGAATAAGGAAATTCTTAGAAAGCAACGAGAATGAAAATACTTCCTATCAAAACCTCTGGGACACAGCAAAAGCAGTGCTCAGAGGCCAATTTATATCGATAAATGCACACATACAAAAAGAAGAAAGAGCCAAAATCAGAGAACTGTCCCTACAACTTGAACAAATAGAAAGTGAGCAACAAAAGAACCCATCAGGCACCAGAAGAAAACAAATAATAAAAATTAGAGCTGAACTAAATGAATTAGAGAACAGAAAAACAATTGAAAGAATTAACAAAGCCAAAAGCTGGTTCTTTGAAAAAATTAACAAAATTGATAAACCATTGGCTAGACTGACTAAAGAAATACAGGAAAGGAAACAAATAACCTGAATAAGAAACGAGAAGGACCACATCACAACAGAACCAAATGAAATTAAAAAAATCATTTCAGATTACTACGTAAAATTGTACTCTAACAAATTTGAAAACCTAATAGAAATGGATAAATTCTTGGAAAAATACTACCTACCTAAACTAACACATTCAGAAGTAGAACAACTAAATAGACCCATAACAAAAAAAGAGATTGAAACGGTAATCAAAAAACTTCCAACAAAAAAAAGTCCTGGCCCAGACGGCTTCCCTGCAGAGTTCTACCAAACCTTCAGAGAAGACTTAACACCATTACTACTGAAGGTATTTCAAAGCATAGAAAAAGACGGAATACTACCCAACTCATTCTATGAAGCCACCATCTCCCTGATCCCAAACCAGGTAAAGACATTACAAAAAAAGAAAATTTTAGACCTATATCCCTCATGAACATAGACGCAAAAATCCTCAACAAAATTCTAGCCAATAGAATCCAACAACACATCAAAAAAATAATCCACCCTGATCAAGTGGGATTTATACCAGGTATGCAAGGTTGGTTTAATATCAGAAAAACCATTAATGTAATCCATCACATAAATAAAACAAAAGATAAAAACCACATGATCTTATCAATAGATGCAGAAAAGGCATTTGACAAAGTTCAGCACCCATTTATGATAAAAACTCTTACCAAAATAGGAATTGAAGGAAAATTCCTCAACATAATAAAGGGCATCTATGCAAAGCCAACAGCCAATATCACTCTAAATGGAGAGAACCTGAAAGCATTTCCCTTGAGAACGGGAACCAGACAAGGATGCCCTTTATCACCGCTCTTATTCAACATCGTGCTTTAAGTCCTAGCCAGGGAAATTAGGCTAGACAAAGAAATAAAGTGTATCCAGATTGGCAAGGAGGAAGTAAAGCTATCACTATTTGCAGATGACATGATCGTATACATGGAAAACCCTAAGGAATCCTCCAGAAAAGTACTGAAACTAATAGAAAAGTTTGGCAGAGTCTCAGGTTATAAAATAAACTTACAAAAATCACTTGGATTCCTCTACATCAACAAAAAGAACACCGAAGAGGAAATAAGCAAATCAATACCATTCACAGTAGCCCCCAAGAAGATAAAATACTTAGGAACAAATCTTACCAAGTATGTAAAAGACCTATACAAAGAAAACTATAAAACTCTGCTACAAGAAATTCAAAAGGATATACTTAAGTGGAAAAACATACCCTGCTCATGGATAGGAAGACTTAACATAGTAAAAATGTCTATTCTACCAAAAGCCATCTATACATATAACGCACTTCCAATCCAAATACCAATGTCATATTTTACGGGGAGAGAGAAACAAATCACTAATTTCATATGGAAGGGAAAGAACCCCCGGATAAGCAAAGCATTACTGAAAAAGAAGAAGAAAGTGGGAGGCCTCACTCTACCTGATTTCAGAACCTATTATACAGCTACAGTCGTCAAAACAGCCTGGTATTGGTACAACAACAGGCACATAGACCAATGGAACAGAATTGAGAACCCGGATATAAATCCATCCACGTATGAGCAGCTGATATTTGACAAAGGACCAGTGTCACTCAATTGGGGAAATGATAGTCTTTTTAACAAATGGTGCTGGCATAACTGGATATCCATTTGCAAAAGAATGAAACAGGACCCATACCTCACACCATGCACAAAAACTAACTCCAAGTGGATCAAAGACCTAAACATAAAGACTAAAACGATAAAGATCATGGAAGAAAAAATAGGGACAACCCTAGGAGCCCTAATACAGGGCATAAACAGAATACAAAACATTACCAAAAATGATGAAGAGAAACCAGATAACTGGGAGCTCCTAAAAATCAAACACCTATGCTCATCTAAAGACTTCACCAAAAGAGTAAAAAGACCACCTACAGACTGGGAAAGAATATTCAGCTATGACATCTCAGACCAGCACCTGATCTCTAAAATCTACATGATTCTGTCAAAACTCAAACACAAAAAGACAAACAAACCAATCAAGAAGTGGGCAAAGGATATGAACACACATTTCACTAAAGAAGATATTCAGGCAGCCAACAGATACATGAGAAAATGCTCCCGATCATTAGCCATTAGAGAAATGCAAATGAAAACTATGATGAGATTCCATCTCACACCAACTAGACTGGCATTAATTCAAAAAACACAAAATAATAAATGTTGGAGAGGCTGCGGAGAGATTGGAACTCTCATACACTGCTGGTGGGATTGTAAAATGGTACAACCACTTTGGAAATCCATCTGGCGTTATCTTAAACAGTTAGAAATAGAACTACCATACAACCCAGAAATCCCACTCCTCAGAATATACCCTAGAGATACAAGAGCCTTCACAGGAACAGATATATGCACACCCATGTTTATTGCAGCTCTGTTTACAATAGCAAAAAGCTGGAAGCAACCAAGATGTCCATCAACGGATGAATGGGTAAATAAATTGTGGTATATTCACACAATGGAATACTACGCATCGATAAAGAACAGTGAGGAATCTGTGAAACATTTCATAACATGGAGGAATCTGGAAGGCATTATGCTGAGCGAAATGAGTCAGAGGCAAAAGGACAAATATTATGTAAGACCACTATTATAAGATCTTGAGAAATAGAAAAAACGGAGAAGAACACATACTTTCGTGGTATGTGTTCAATACAAGGAAGGTCAGCCTAATTGGACTGGACTAAAAGCAGAGAGGTTTCCGGGATAAAATGAAAGCTTCAAAGGTCAGCGGAGCAGGGGCTAGGGTCTGGGGAACTTGGTTTGAGGGGACTTCTAAGTCAATGGGCAAAATAATTCTATTATGAAAACATTCTGCATCCCACTTTGAAATGTGGCGCCTGGGGTCCTAAATGCCAACAAGCGGCCATCTAAGATACATCAATTGGTCTCAACCCACCTGGAGCAAAGGCAAAGGAAGAACACCAAGGTCACACGACAACTAAGAACCCAAGAGACAGAAAGGGCCACATGAACCAGAGACCTACATTATCCTGAGACCAGAAGAACTAGTTGGTGCCCGGCCACAATCGATGTCTGCCCTGTCAGGGAGCACAACAGACAACTCCTGAGGGAGCAGGAGACCAATGGGATGCAGACCCCAAATTCTCATGAAAAGACCATACCTAATGGTATAACTGCGACTAGAGGAATCCCAGAGACAATGCTCCCCAGAACTTCTGATGGCACAGGATAGGAACCATCCCTGAAGACAACTCATCAGGCATGAAAAGGACTGGTCAGTGGGGGGGAGAGAGATGCTGATGAAGAGTGAGCTAATTAAATCAGGTGGACACTGGAGAGTGTGTTGGCAACTCTTGACTGGAGGGGGGATGGGAAGATAGAGAGAGAGGGAAGATGGCAAAATTGGCACGAAACGAGAAACTGAAAGGGCTGACTCAATAGGGGGAGAGCAAGTGGGAGAAGGGAGTAAGATGTATGTAAACCTACATGTGACAGACTGATTGGAACGGTAAATGTTCACTTGAAGCTTAATAAAAATTAATTAAAAAAAAAATGGTTGTATCATTATCATTCCCACTGGCAGTGCGTAAGAGTTCAAATCTCCCCGCAGCCTCTCCAACATCAGTTATTTCCTGTTTTATTGATTCATGCCAGTAATGTTGGGGTGAGATGGTATCTCCTTGTGGTTTTGATTACATTTCTCTAATGGCTAGAGATCCTGAGCATTTCCTCATGTGTCTGTTGGCCACTTGAATGTCTTCTTTGGTGAAGTATCTGTTCATTTTCTTTGCCCATTTTTCAGTTGGATTATTTGTCTTTTTGTTGTAGAGTTGTTGGATTTTATTACAGATTTTAGAGATTAGACTTTTGTCTGCTTTGTAATAGCCAATTTTTTTTTCCCTGTCTGTAGGTTCTCTTTTTACTCTTTTGGTGAAGTCTTTTGATGAGCATAAGTGTTTACTTTTTAGAAGATCACAGTTATCTAGCTTATCCATTGAAGCTTGTGTGTTGTTGGTTGTGGTTTGTATCCTGTTAATGCTGTGTATCAGACCCTTTAGCGTTGATCCTATTTTTTCTTCTATGAACTTCATGGTTTTTGGCTTTACAGTTAGGTCTTTGATTCACTTTGAGTTAGTTTTTGTATATGGTGTGAGGTGTGGGTCCTTACATTCTTCTTGATTCTCTGCTGCTACCATTGCACAGAATGGCACAGCAAAGACAGACCTCCCCAACCTCACTCCAAAAAAGAAGCTTAACTCTTTGAACACATTTTTCTCACACATTGTTTTAAGAAAAAATGCTGCAGAATATAAATATTTGAATGAAAGACTAGCTTTTGCTCCAAATCCATCTTTACCTCTTACCCATTGCAGTCGAGTTGATTCTGACTCATAGTGACCCTACAGGACAGAGTGGAACTGTCTGCATGGTTTCCAAGGAATGGCTAGTGTATTTGAACTGCTGACCTTTTGATTAGCAGCCTGAGTTCTCAATTGCTGTGCCACCAGGGCTCCTTTTACCTCTTATAGATCAATTAATTTAGAAATGATTAACCGCTTTTGCATTCTACAATTCTAACCATAACTATAAAAATTACTTAAATGCATGAATTGCTTTACTCAGTGGATAATTTGGAGTCTAATATTTCTTTTCTCCTCCTTTTTTCTGTCATATGGCAAATTTCTACTACAGTATAAGTTATATCACAAAATTTGATGATGTACACTGTAGTGCTCTTTGAGCAGACTGAATGATTGCTGCTAATACAGGAAGGACACACTTATGACTATCTTTCTAAATCCTTAGGCTGACATCCACTATCTTGTATTTAAATACACTTAACCTCTGGTTTTCTGTAGATTGTAACTTATACTCATAGTTATTATTTTTTTTAATTCATGTAAGTCCTTTAATTTTCTGAATCTACATCTTTAGGTATAGATAAACCTAAGTATACAGAACCATGTCGTGATTGTTAGGTGCCATCTAGTTGGTTCTGACTGATAGCAAACCTATGTACAACAGAACAGAACACTGCCTGGTCCTCATGATTGTTGTTATGCTTGAGTCCATTGTTGCAGCCACTGTGTCAATTCATCTTTTCCTCTTTTCCTCTGACCCTCTACTTTATGAAGCATGGTGCTCTTCTCTAGGGACTTGCCCCTCCTGATAACACATCCAAAGTAAGTGGGATGAAGTCTTACCATCCTTGCTTCTAATGAGCATTCTGGTTGTACTTTTTCCAAGACAGATTTGTTCGTTTTTTTGACAGTCCACGGTATATTCAATATTCTTCACCAACACTATAATTCAAAGGTGTAAATTCTTCTTCCATCTTCCTTATTCATTGTCCAGCTTTTGCGTGCATAAAAGGTGATGGAAAATACCACAGCTTTGGTCAGGCGCACCTTAGTCCTTAAAGTGACATCTTTGCTTTTTAACGCTCCAAAGAGGTCTTCTGCAGCAGATTTGCCCAGTGCTATACATCTTTTGATTTCTTGACTGCTGCTTCCATGGCTGTTGATTGTGGATCCAAGTAAAATGAAATCCTTGGTAGCTTCAGTCTTCTCTCCATTTATCGCGATGTTGCTTATTGGTCCAGTTGTGAGGATTTTTGTTTCCTTTATGTTGAGGTGTAATCCATACTGAAGTCTGTAGTCTTTGATCTTCGTCAGTATTTCAAGCCCTCTCCAATTTCAGCAAGCAAGGTTGTGTCATCTGCATAACACATGTTGTTAATAAGTCTTCCTCTAATCTGGACACCCCGTTCTTCTTCACATAGTCCAGTTTTTCAGATTATTTGCTCAGCATACAGATTGAATAAGTACAGTGAAAGGATACAACCTTGATGCACACCGTTCCTGACTTCAAACCACTCAGTATCCACTGGTTCTGTTCTAATGACTGCCTCTTAATCCATGTACTGTTTCCTCATGAGCATAGTTAACTGTTCTGGAATTCCTAGTCTTTTCAGTGTTATCGGTAATTTGTTATGATCCACATAGGACCACACAAAAAATTTCTCTGAATTGGAGTCTGGCTGTTGGTTAAAAAAAGAGTCATGCAGTTCTGTTAAAATGAGTCTGGCAAGTCTTGGCCCAAAGTTACACTTAAGAGTAATCTGTTTCCCTTTGAAAGCAAGAGTTTAATAAGTATTTTCATAGAATATGAGGATAAATAGAATACGGTATTAAGCTAGTATTAACATTTCATTTGTAAAGATTCAGCATTTTAAAATTTGTATGGTAAGAACTGCTTGTGTACATAGCCTCGAAGTTCTTACTTTATCATTTTTGCCTCTATTTTTGGCTAAATTGTACTTTTCAAGTGAGTAGACAGAAGCATGCAGTATATAATCATTAATTTGAGGTAAATATAATTGCTGTTCATCAGTGTTAAGTGATCTATTGGGTAGATGTGATGCTGCCTCTAACTCCAAGTAGGGTATGCTCAAATTTAGAGGTTTCTTGGTGTTATGGATTGAATTGTGTTCCCCCCAAATGTATGTCTCCTTGGCTAGGCCATGATTCCCAGTATTGTGTGGTTGTCCTCCATTTTGTGATCTGATGTAACTATTCTATGTATCGTAAATCCTAACCTCAATGATGTTAATGAGGTAGGATTAGAGGCAATTACATTAATGAGGCAGGACACAATCTACAGGATTAGGTTGATCTTAAGTCAATCTTTTCTGAGATATAAGGGAGAGAAGTGAACAGAGAGGAGGGGCACTTCATATCACCAAGAAAGAAGAGCTGGGAGTGGAGCGTATCCTTTGGACCCAGGTTCCCTGCACTGAGAATTTCCTAGACCCAGGGGAAGACTGATGACAAGGACCTTTACCCAGAGCCAAGAGAGAAAGCCTTCCGCTGGAGCTGGCAACCTGAATTCAGGCTTCTAGCCTCCTAGACTGTGAGAGAATAAATTTCCCTTTGTTAAAACCACTCATTTGTGGTATTTCTGTTACAGTAACACTAGATAACTAGGACATTTGGATTCCTACTAGAGAGTAATTCTAATTCTTTTCAGCTTAATCCCACACTTCATCATGGATTCCAATTTCTGCATCTGTTCAGATGAGCCATGGGCTAAATGGATGTGTAGTAGCGTGAAACAGAATTTATTTTCTGGAAATTTTTAGAACTGATCACACACATCCCCCGTTTTCCTTCCTTTCCTCCTTTCCGTGAATACTTTTGAGACCCATATGTGCTAGGTAGAGGGTTCCTGTTTGTTAAAAATTCAGTCTAATGGCGTTAAGATACAAGGAAAAAAAATATGTCATTATAATGTCGTAAGTGTTATGATACCATGAGAACACAGAGGAGAAACACCTAACCTAGTTTGTGGGGATTAGAAGAGGCAATTTAAAGATTATACTTTACACAGATAGATATTTGCATACACATGTGTGAGCACACAGTTTTTCAATGCAATATTTACTTTCCAGAAATATGACAGTAGTGACTCAATGTTGGCTGATATGCCTGCCCACATATAATAAATGTAATAGACTGTCTCAATTGGAGGTTAATATTATAAAATACTTGAATCTTCTGGAAGAGCAATGCCACAGAATTTTAAGATGTTAATAGTTTTCTAGTCCCTAACCGGTTTCTATGGAACCCTGGTGGCCCAGTAGTTAAGAAATCATCTGCTAACCAAAAGGACAGCAGTTTGAACCCACCAGCCACTCCTTGGAAACCCTACAAGGCAGTTCTACTGTGTCCTATAGGGTCGCTATGAGTTGGAACCGAGTCGACAGCAATGGGTTTTAAGCTAGTTCGAACAGCCAGCTGATTATAGTAAATACCAAAGGAAAACTTTAATTAGATGCAAGATAGAGTAGAAAGAATAGAAGGAGTATCAGTCAGATTAGGTCCAAAAATATGGACCAAAAATTTGGATATTTGTCCTAGTTTGGTGGTTCATTAATGTTCACTGAGCAGTTTAGCTTAATTAAACCTGTTTCTTTGCTGAAATCATCAGGAGGCTCACAAGATGATTGTAAAATTTCTTTCTAGACTTAAACATCTGATGTTTTAAAAGATTCTGATTTACACTAATTTATTATTATTACTTTCTTAAGACAATAGGCTTTTATTTTCTAGTCCTGGAAAGTGCTTATAAATTATTTACACTCCCTATAAAATTTGTTTGTGTCTTACTAGTCATACAGTCAGTCCCCATCACACTAGCCAAGACTCGTCAGACTGGTTCTGTTTATTTAGATCATCAGTGACTTCTTTCTTCACCTCAATCCAGCTCATGAAGTCACTGATAGAGCTGGGATGCATACACTTGGCTCTAGACCTCAGTCTCAGCCGGACTCTTTCTAAGCTGGTCAGCAATGTATCGGTAAGTTCCATTTTCCTTCCTGTCTCTAGGTGACTTGCAGCTTAAAATGGCATAAGCCACACTTAGGAATGTGTAAACCTTCAATTAATTTTTTTAATATCTCAAATAATTTTGAGATTTTACATGAATTATGTTAAAAATAGATTTCTATTCTTTATGTATGAATGTTCCCTGTCCTCTCATGCTCCACCCCAAAGTGTTTTTCTATGTACATGAAGAAGGGCTTTACAAAAGATAAAGGCATACGTTGTCTGACAGCTGTCTTCTTACTTGTTTGTTTCAAAAGGAATAGAAAATGCCTTCAACTTGAGTTTTATTAGTCTTATTGAGAAAATATCTTTATCTTCAAGTGTATACAAGAGAAAAAAATTAAATCGGAACTCTTACAGATCAAAATTATGTTCATTTCTATACGAGTTTAAATTAAAAAAAATCATAAATGTTCTGAATGAATAATAAACACCTTAAAGAAGAGAGTATGAACAAATTTTTCTGGTTTGATTTTTAAAATAAAACCAGTGATGTACCTGGCCAGTCAACTTCTCTAATAGATAAGTCATAATCATTTTGAGATTGTTTCCTTTCAGTGTTAGAAACTAATCAGTAATCAGGTTTTAGTGAAACCCCAGGTCCAAAAATTTTATTTTCTCCTATTAACGTCTGGTGTATCATTTTTGATTAATTTCTACTTTGAGAAGAGAACAGTCTGAAAAATGTGAAATAGCCAGTGGAATCTATAACCTTCATTTTATTAAGAAAAAAAACACTCAGTTTTGTCATTCATAGAAATTTCTACATACTTGTTATGAGAATTTAATTCTTTCCTCCACATGAAGAAACTAAGAGCTGCAAACATTTCAAATTTAATCAGACTTTTCCAGTCTCCCTGCCTCTTATAAAAGTCTCTTTATTATCCATAATTGTTTTGTGTCCTACCCTCTTATTATCTTTAAGAATATTACTATAGAAAACAGTGCTTCAAGAAAGCCTTTACCAACTCATGTTATTAAATAGTTTCCAGGTCTTCTCAACCTTCTATCTGAGTGAGTCTGAATTTGATTCTAAATGTATAGAGGACCTGTAAGAAAACATGTGGGTTTATAGGGTTCTGGGGTGACACAAATGGTTTGCACTTGACTACTAACTTAAAAGTTGGCTATTCAAACCTAGCCACAGAACTGCAGAAGAAAGGCCTGGCTGTCTGCTTCCATAAAGATTACAGCCAAGAAAACCTTATGGAATAGTTCTACTCATTTACACTTGGGGTAGCCATGAATCAGAATTAAGTTGACAACAATGAGTTTAGTTTGGGTTTGGGGATTATTGCAGTGAATTTCTCTGAGTGTAGTCTCTAATTTGAAGCAAAAGATGTGCCTATTTTTTTAAAATCCTATTTCAGTGTAGGTGGAAGGTACTGTTCAAGAAGAGAAAAACACTTCCTATTCTGAAAATTGTATAAATAGGTGGAACATATGTATGTTTGAATGAGCCTTTATTGTTGTTGTTAGGCGCTGTCAAGTTGATTTCAACTCATAGAGACCCCATGTAACAGAATAGAACTTCCCCATAGAGTTTTCTAGGCTGCAATCTTTATGGGAGCAGATTGCCAGATCTTTGTCATGGAGGGCCACTGAGTAGATTCAAACTGCCAACCTTTCGATTAGCAGCTGAGTGCTTAACCATTGTACTATCAGGGCTCCTTGAAGTGGGCCTAGGTCATGTTAAAAAAGATGGCTGTGTGAAAGGGATCATGTGTGCTGTGCAAATTTGCTGGAGTAAGCTTAGCATCAGGAAGCCTTTGAAGAAAGAGATGTAATTAAAATACTGTGTGATATGTAGACAATTTATTTTTTAGCACATTGGCTCATCACTGAGAAGGCATGTACTAAACAAGCAGGGAGTTGTTTCAAATGATTTGTTCCTCTTTCTTCAGCCAAATTTCTGACAGCCCTCTCCCTTACTTCGTCTGTCTGAAAATGATAACTGCTTTTTTAGAATTTAAGGGTAAGAAAAAATTTGGACCAGGTAAACATTACTGTTATGTTGCCATTTGCTCCAAACTGTTATTTTATACTATTATTTGAGCATAAAGAGACCAATGTATGAATTTTATAAACACACAAAGCAGAAGGTTAAAGACAACTTCATCAGGTATAAGTTTATGGAGAAGAGGTTTGGAGAAAAATATATGTTGGTGATAGATGTGTATCCGAAAATCACTGAAAAAAATCAAAGGTAAGCAGATAAAATTTATGGGTTTTAACAGCTACACAGATTTAGATGGATGAAGCTGAAATAAATAATGTTTAAATGAGACAAAATGGACAACTTTAAATTTTACATAATATGGTAAGAAATAGCTCTCAAAGTGTGGCCCATGGACCCTCTGCATTAAACCCTCCTGAGTGCTCGTTAAAACATAAAAGCCCAGCTCTCATCTCAGAAATTCTGATGAATCTCTGATTGAGGCATGGGAATCCATATTTTTAAGTTACCCAAGGTGACCCTTGTTTGCACTAAAGTTTGAGAAGCATGGATAAAGTGGAAAACCATAAAAAGGGAAGAAAGTCATAAGATCGAAAAATTAAAGCACAAATGAAGTAGGTCAGTTTTTAAAAGAGGTAGTCCTTTGTTTTATTTAAATTGGTATAATTGTATCTTAATGGGAGGTGCTCTCTTCCTAGTCAAGTTTTCCTCTGAGGGAGAAGAGTACTCGTTTAAGGATAACTCAGATGGCTTGGGGAACTGAAGGGAGAACACAGACATTATATATGGGTAGATGATATTAAACACGGAGGGTGGTCTTATTTGAATCTTAAAAATCATTTGCAGAGAAAACTAATCTTGCAATGTCACCCCCGGAAATGAGTCAATAGTGATACTGAAGAGCCATTCTATTGAGGGTTAGGCTCAGAGTTGCTATATAATCATGCTCAAAGTATTCAACCTTAGACTTCACTTAAGCTTAAACCAAGATAAGTTCTGGTCCATATAACAACTCTTAGTGATTTCTCACTGTGTGCTAAGTTCTGTGTGGAAGAAAACTATTGGACACCTCTTATGAATTAGGTATTTTATAAAATGCTACCTCATTTAATGGGGGCAATGTTTTGAGAAGTATTTATTATTATCACTCCTCTAACAGGAGAAGTAGCCTTGGCTTAGTAGGTGTCATATCTAGGATCTGACCCTGGTCTTTGTGGCTCTTAAGTTTATCTTCTTTCTACTGTAACATATTATCTACCATGTTTGGGGACCTAAAAGAAGGGTCTTTGGAAAGTTTATACTCTAACAGGGGAATAGGAAACATGCACACACACACACACACATCTAAAAAAAAAACAAACCAAACCCATTGCCATCGAGTCGATTCTGACTCATTGCGATCTATAGGATAGTGTAGAACTTCCCCATAGAGTTTCCATGGATTGGCTGGCAGATCTGAACTGCCAACCTTTTGGTTAACAGCCATAGCACTTAACCACTTTGCCACCAGGGTTTCCATAAATACATACATATACAAAGAAACTATGTGAGCTTATAGGCAAAGATGGCACAGGACCAGGCAGTGTTTCGTTCTGTTGTACATAGTGTCACTATGAGTTGGAACTAACTCAAGGGCACCTAACAACGACAACAACAACATAATCAAAGAAAGAGATCATGTACGGATTAATATGCAATGATGCCCATTTATGCTGAGAGAGGAAAAGTAACGATAAAACTTTACTTTCATTTTTAGTCTTTTAAAAGATTTTTAAGAATGTGCTCACTGTCCTTGTTTAATTTACTTTACACTGTATTTGTATTTAAAGCAAAATAAGCATGTGATTACATTTCCCGCACTATCTCAAAGGTGATCAGTGACTTAGAATATAAGGTTCAATTACATTACCACTGTTTTCTAAAAAGGATTACAACATTTGCTATTGTATGAAAATCAAGTTCATCTGAGTGCAGAATTCTGTGGAACAAATTTATCAGTCCGTAGTTACCATAACTGTCTAATGGACCTTTATTATTCTTTCATTGTCTACTTCTCTCAGAAAATACATCATTGCTTTAACATAAAGAGGGAATAAACAGATATACTCAAAAAAAAAAAAAAAAAAAACTGGCACCGTCATGTACTTCCACATCGGCACTGAGATTTTTAAGCATGCCTGATGGCTTTAGTCTTTGAGAATGAGGAAGGTTGCATAGTTGTAGAGCTGATCTTCAGAGATGGCTGCTGTGTTTCATGGCTTTGTCTAGGTTATTGTTTAGAGGAACTCTACTAAGAAATTCTTAAAGCAAATTCCCTTGGACATACCCTCATCAGAGATAATGGATGACAATTGTGAAGAATGCTCTCACAGATTCAGGCATAATCTAATAGATCTGAAATGAGTGGATTAGAAAAAGGGAGGTATTAAGAGATTGAGAAAGAAAAATGAGCTACAGAGACATCAAGTCGTGCCAGAACCTGCAAGTTCAACCATCTCCCAGGAACATATTTGGCCTGTGTGGTTGAGCAATTTCTGAGATTTTTTGAATAGTAATTCTAACATTAAAAAAAAAAAAAAAACTTTTTTTTTTTTTTTTTTTCAATTCTAAGATGCTAGAACTAATCTTCGGGGAATCCAAAGTAAAGTACCATACAGGCTCCACCAAATGCTAGCCTACAACCTTTCATCTGAAGATTTCAGATAATATCTCTTTTTTGAAGCTGCAAAAGCAAAGAAGAGTTTAGCACTGTCTAAAGTCAAACCATGAGTCAGTGCAGAACAAAATATAATTACTGTCATTTGCTTCACAGGTACTATGTACTGTGATAAAACGTTTAATCTTTATGACAGTCTTTAGTTATATTATTATATCCATTTTACAGATGAGCTGAGGCTGAGACAGGTAACATTATTTGCCCAGGGCTAATAAATGTCAGGACTGGAAATTGACCCAGGTCTGCTTGACCCCAAAGCATATGCTTTTAAACATTGTACTATGCTACCCTCACAGTATCTTCTTTGTTTGCCTGAATGGTCCTACTATTATGTTGGCTTAACTGTTTCATGTTGAAAGATATAAAATTTATATTTTCAAGGAACCTTTTTATTATTTAATGGATAATTTTCAAAATAGACCTCTGAGGATGGAAGACAAGAACCATTTCTGTTTGCATTCTATAAAGTAAGGAAATGAAATGTTCAAAGGTAAGGTAATTCACTTGCGTGAATGAGCAAGTCAGTCAATATGAGAGATGGGATCTCTCCTCCCAAGTCTCCTGTCTACAGAATTCAACATTGCCAAGTAGAAGAGTTAAATTATCACAGCTGACTACATAATCTAAGAAATATTATGGCTATTACTATTGTCATTTGGACTTGTATAGAAATACATGGTCCTTTCAAAATTTTTTTTTTTCAAAATTAGTTATTGAGCAATAAAACCCTGTAAGTCCACATTTAGTTAAACACAGAGAGAACATACATAGTAGGGGGAAAAATCCCTGATGTTTATATATATTTTCATATATATATGATTCCAACATACATTTTTTCATTTGGTACTTATTAACAACCCTAGGAGGCAGGTAGTTTTAATATCACCATTACTTTACAGATAGGGAAAGATGAGGAAGACCGAGACTACCAAGTCTCTGAGTTAGTAATTGACAGAGCTGAGGCTTAAACACACATGTTCTAACTTGAGTCCTGGACTCTCCAGTACCCTCTGATGCCTTACCACACCGTAATCACTGGAACCACAAGCGCATCCTTGGCTAAGCAGAGCAAACTTTTCTTGGCCTTCAAACAGTTCATCTTAGTGTCTCAACATTCCGGATCAAGAAAATACCACAGATAATAAATGAATACATCTAAAAAATTTCAAACCAATCTTTCAAACTACATAACACATTCAAGCAGTTACTAAGCACTTGAGCGTATTATTTCCTTAATTTTATTGTGTTTTAGGTGAAAGTTGACAGCACAAATTCGTTTTTCTTTCAAAAATTTTATACACGAATTGTTTTGTGACATTAGTTGCAATCCCCACAATGTGTCAGCACTCTCCCCCTTTCCTTTTCCACCCTGGGTTCTCTGTGTCCATTCATGCAGTTTTCTTGTCCCTTCTTGTCTTTTCGTCTTTGCTTTTGGGCAGGTGCTGGCCGTTTGGTCTCATATACTTGATTGAACTAAGAAGCACGTTCCTTACATGTGTTATTGTTTATTTTATAGGTCTGTCTAATATCTGGAAACCCTGGGGTCGGTAGTTTGAATCCACCAGGTGTTCCTTGGAAACCCTATGGGGCAGTTCTATTCTGGCCTTTAGGGTCACTATAAGTCAGAATTGACTTGATGGCAACATGTTTGGTTTTTTTGGTCAAATTTTTGGCTGAAAGGTGGACTTTGGGAGTGGCTTCAGTTCTGAGTTAACAGGGTGTCTAGGAGCCATAGTCACTATCAGACCAGTAAATCTGTTTTTTTTTTTTTTTTTTTTTGTGAATTTGAATTTTGTTCTGTGTATTTCTCCACCTCTGTCTGGAACCCTCTATTGTGATCCCTGTCAGAGCAGTTAGTGCTGGTAGCCAGGCACCATCTAGTTCTTCTGGGCTCAGGCTAGTGGAGACTGTGGCTCATGTGGTCCATCGGTCCTTTGGAATATTTTCCTTGTTAAACAGTTTTTTAATCCTTGCACTGAACTCTATACTTCATGGCTGACAGTTGGAAGGTTTCTGACTCATAGATAACTTAGAGCTGGACAAATCCAAAGATGAGTAATTTTCTACATTTTCTTTACCAGTCGAATCCCTATTCGCACATGAAACCAAAATGCAAATCCCAGATATATGGATTGAAGTTGCTACAGTTGGAGCGGGGCTGTGGCTTGGGGCCTCACCTGTTGTGTTTTCTCCTTGTCCCCTCAGGCACACATGAGGCATCTTGAGAGATTTTTCAACACTTTAAATTAATTTCTCTTTATGAAGAAGGCAATAATGACAATAACCAACATTTGTTGAGCATTTACTGTGTGCCTGGCATAGTATCAATTACTCTATAAACACAATTTCATTTAACTCTTAGAAGAACCCTGTGACTTTGGTGCTATCATTATCCCCATTTATAGGTGGGGAAACGTAGACTTATTGAGGGTGAAGAATTGCTCACGGCCACTAGCTACTGAGAGGCAGAGCCAGGACTACACCCAAGCTGTTTGACCCAGAAAGCTCAGGCTTTTTTAACCACTAAGCAAAAGAATGGAAGTTGTTTGCTTAAAGTCATAGAGCTTATTACAAAGAGCTCTTTGACTGAAACCTTGATTTATTAATATTAGATTTATTATTTGTATCTCAAGATCACTCTGCTAAAGCAAATTAAACAAAATATTTTATCAACTTTCCCAAATACAGAAGCTGCAGGTGACTGTCTTTGTTCTTCAGTGTAATTATATAACAATGTTAATGTACTTTGCCCCCACATGTCTGTCAGTTTGTCACACTATGGGGGCTTGAACGTTGGCGTGATGCTGGAAACTATGCCACCGGTATTCAAATACCAGCAGGGTCACCCATGGCGGACAGGTTTCAGCTGAGCTTCCAGACTAAGACAGACTAGGAAGAAGGACCCAGCAGTCTACTTGTGAAAATACTTAGGCAATGAAAACCTTATGAATAACAGTGGAACATTGTTTGATATAGTGCTGGAAGATAAGCCCCTCAGGTTGGAAGGAACTCAAAAGACTACTGTGGAAGAGCTGCCCTCTTTAAGTAGAGTCAACCTTAATGACATGGATAGAATCAGTCTTTCAAGACCTTCATTTGCTGATGTGGCATGACTCAAAATGAGAAGAAACATCCATTAATAACTGGAACCTGGAATGTGCAAAGTATGAATCTAGGAAAATTGGAAGCCTTCAAAAATGAAATGAAGGGCATAAAGATCTATGTCTTAGGCATTGGTGAGCTGAAATGGACTGGTATTGGCCATTTTAAATTGGACAATCATATGGTCTACTATGCCGGGAATGACAACTTGAAGAGGAATGGCGTTGCATTCACTGTCAAAAAGAACATTTCAAGATCTATCCTAAAGTACAATGCTGTCAGTGATAGGATGATATTCATATGCCTCCAAGGAAGACAAGTTAATATGGCTATTATTCAAATTTACACACCAACAACTAAGGCCAAAGATGAAGAAATTGAAGATTTTTACCAACTTCTGCAGTATGAAATGGAGCCAACATACAATCACGGTGCATTGATAATTACTGGCGATTGGAATGCAAAAGTTGGAAGCAAAGAAAAAGGATCGGTAGTTGGAAAATATGGCCTTGGTGATAGAAATGATGCCAGAGATCACATGACAGAATTTTGCAAGACCAATGACTTCTTCATTGCAAATGCCTTTTTTTCACCAACATAATCGGTGACTGTACATGTGGACCTCACCCGATGGAATACACAGGAATAAAATCGACTACATCTGTGGGAAGAGATGATGGAAAAATTCAATACCATCAGTCAGAACAAGGCCAGGGGCTGTCCGTGGAATAGATCATCAATTGTTCATACGCAAGTTCAAGTTGAAACTGAAGGAAATTAGAACAAGTAGATGAGAGCAAAAGTATAATCTTGAGTATATCCCACTTGAATTTAGAGACTATCACAAGAACAGAGCTGAAGCATTGAACACTAATGAAGACCAGACAAGTTGTGGAATGACTTCAAGGACATCATACATGAACAAAGCGAGAGGTCATTAAAAAGACAGGAAAGAAAGAAAAGACCAAAATGCATGTCAGAAGAGAATCTGAAAGTTGTTCTTGAACATCGAGTAGCTAAAGCAAAAGGAAGACATGATGAAGTAAAAAAGTTAAACAGAAGATTCCAAAGGGTGGTTTGAGAATACAAAGTAAACTATTGTAATGACATGTGCAAAGACCTGGAGATGGAAAAACAAAAGGGAAGAACATGGTCAGCATTTCTCAAGCTGAAAGAACTGAAGAAAAAAATTAGTCCTTGGGCTGCAATAATGAAGGATTCTATGGTGAAAATATTGAGCAACTCAGGAAGCATCAAAAGGAGATGGAAGGAATACACAGAGTCACTATACCAAAAAAAATTGGTTGACGTTCAACCATTTCGGTAAGTATCTCACGAGCAGGAACCAACGGTATTGATGGAAGAAGTCCAAGCTGCACGGAAGGCATTGGCGAAAAACAAGGCTCCAGGAACTGATGGAATATCAGTTGAGAAGGTTCAACAAACAGATGCCGTGCTGAAAGTACTCACTTGTCTATGCCAATAAATTTGGAAGACAGCTACCTGGCCAATCAACTTGAAGAAATCCATATTTATACTTATTCCCAAGAAAGGTGATCCAACCAAATGCAGAAATAATCGAAAAATATCACTGGTACGATACAAAAGCAAAATTTTGCTGAAGATTGTTCAAAAGTGGCTGCAGCAATATATTGACAGGGAACTGCCAGAAATTCAGGCTGAATTCACAAGAGGAAGGATGTGGAAACAGGGATATCACTGCTGATGTCAGATGGATCCTGGCTGAAAGCAGAGAATACCAGAAAGATGTTTGTTTGCCTGTATTTTATTGACTATGCAAAGGCATTTGACTGTGTGGATCATAACAAATTATGGACAACATTATGAAGAATGGGAATTTCAGGACACTCAATTGTGCTCATGAGGAACCTGGACATAGATCAAGAGGCAGTTGTTCAAACATAACAAAGGGATACTGTGTGGTTCAAAATCAGGAAAGGTGTGCGTCAGGGTTGTATCCTTCTATCATATCTATTCAATCTGTATGCTAAAACAAATAATCTGAGAAGCTGGACTATATGAAGAAGAATGGGGCATCAATGTTGGAGGAAGACTGATTAACAACCTGTGTCATGCAGATGACAGAACCTTGCTTGCTGAAAGTGAAGAGGACTTGAAGAACTTATTGATGGAGATCAAAGACCACAGCCTTTAGCATGGATTACACGCCAACATAAAGAAAACAAAATCCTCACAACTGGATGAATAAGCAACATCATGGTAAATGGGGAAATGATTGAAGTTGTCAAGGATTTCATTTTATTTGGATCCACAATCCACACCCACGGAAGTAGCAGTCAAGGAATCAAAAGAAGCATTTCATTGGGCAAATCTGCTGCAAAAACCTCTTTAATGTGTTGAAAAGCAAAGATGTCACCTAGAAGACTAAGGTGGGCCTGATCCAAGCCATGGTGTTTTCAAATGCCTCCTATGCATGTGAATCAGGAAGACCAAAGAAGAATTGACGTTTATGAATTGTGGTGTTGGAGAAGAATATTGAATACATCATGGACTGCCAAAAGAATACATAAATCTATCTTGAAAGAATTACAACCAGAATGCTCCTTAAAAGCAAGGATGGCGAGACTACATCTCACATACTTTGGACATGTTGTCAGGAGGAATCAGCCCCTGGAGTAGGACATCATGCCTGGTAAAGTAGGAAAGTCAGTGAAGGAGAGGAGGACCCTCAGTGAGATGGACTGACACAGTGGCTGCAACAATAAACTTAAGCATGGCAGCGATTGTGAGAATGGTGCAAGACCAGGCAGTGTTTGTTTCTGTTGTACATAGTGTTGCTATGAGTTTGAACCAACTCATTTGTGCCTAACAACAGCAACAAGAATGTACTTTGATTGCAACTAGTCTGTTTTGGATATTGTAATAGTATTAGATTTAGCTATGAGTATCCAGAAACCCAGAGTAACAGTGGCTTACCTAAACAGAAGCTTATTTCTGTTTAATGTAAAATAAGTCTGTGGTAGGTAGTTAAGGACTGATAGGGAAGTTCACAATGTAATTAGAAATCCAAGTTACTACTATCATGCTGCCTCACCAACATGAACATGTGTCTCCCAAATCATGGTCCAGCGTGGCTGCCTGAGTTCCAACCAGCACATCTGGATTCTAGTCACACTGGAATAGAGGCTTTATTTGTTAGAACTTACTTACATGGCAATTCTTATGGACAAGAGACACCACTTTATTTTCCAGGTGGTCATGTACCCAACAAAGAATTCGGAATTATATTATTTAGAAAGACAGGTAGAACACATATTTGAGGTAGGCCACTAGGAATCTTTACCACAGACATGCTGAATTTGAATTATCATTGGTACATCTCATGTATCTACCTGCCTTCTGTTTGTCACAGAAGGCAGGTGGATATACGAGTCTAAAGTTAGACAGGTGACTTGGGTTAAAGTTATAGATTTGATATTTATAAGCATATAGATATGAATTAAAGCCATGGGAATTGGTGAATGGAAGTACTGGTTGTTTGGATAAAATAATAATATTCTTGTAATTTTATAGTATTAATTTGTACAGCAAATTCTATTGTATTCTAACATGAACCTGAGCACATTCTACTATAAGTTTTTAATAAAATTTTGATATACTAAATGGAAAAACAGACCACGCTCATGAATAGGTAGACTTAACATTGTGAAAATGACAATTCTACCGAAGGTGGTTTACAAATACAATGCAATACCGATCCAAATACCAACAACACTCTTTAAAGAGATGGAAAAACTTATCGTTAACTTCATATGGAAAGGGAAGAAGCTCCAGATAAGTAAAGCACTATTAAAGAAGAAGAATAAAGTAGGAGGACTTGAACTACCTGACCTCAGAAACTATTATACAGCTACAGTAGTCGAAACACCCTGATACTGGTACAACGACAGATACATTGACCAATGGAACAGAATTGAGAACCCAGTGTAAATGCATCCACCTATGGTCACCTGGAAAACCCTTGTGGCATAGGGTTAAGTGCCACAGCTACTAACCAAAAGGTCAGCAGTTCGAATCCACCAGGTGCTCCTTGGAAACTCTATGGGGCAGTTCTACTCTGTCCTATAGGGTCAGTATGACTCAGAATCGATTTGACAGCAGTGGGTTTGGGTTTTTTTTTTTGTTTTTTTATGGTCACCTGATCTTCTACAAGGGTCCAAAGACCATAAAATGGGGAAAAGACAGTCTTTTTAACAAATAGTGCTGGCAAAACTGAATGTCCATCTGCAAAAAAAAATGAAACAGGACCCATACCTCACACCATATACAAAAACTAACTCAAAGTGAATCAAAGACCTAACTATAAAGCCAAAAACTAAGAAGTTCGTAGAAGAAAAAACAGGATCAACGCTAGAGGCCCTAATACACAGCATTAACAGGGTACAAATCACAACCTACAACACACAAGCTCCAGAGGATAAGCTAGATAACTAAGATCTTCTAAAAATTAAACACTTATGCTCATCAAAAGACTTAACCAAAAGAGTAAAACGAGAACCTACAGACTGGGAAAAAATTTTTGCTATTACCAATCAGACAAAGGTCTAGTCTCTAAAATCTACAAGAAAATCCAACACCTCTACAACAAAAAGGCAAATAATACAATTAAAAAATGGGCAAAGAAAATGAACAGATACTTCACCAAAGAAGACATTCGAGTGGCCAACAGACACATGAGGAAATGCTCACTATCTCTAGCCAATGGAGAAATGCAAATCAAAACCACAATGAGACACCACCTCACCCCAGCATTATAGGCATGAATCAATAAAACAGGAAATAATAAATGTTAGAGAGGCTGTGGGGAGATCAGAACACTTTTGCACTGCTGTTGGGAGTGCAGAATGGTACAACCTTTTTGGAAAACGATCTGCACTTCCCTAGAAAGCTAAGAAATAGAAATACCATATGATCCAGCAATCCCACCCCTAGGAATATATACTAGAGAAATACCAGTCAACACATGAATAGATACATGTATACCCATGTTCATTGCAGCATTGTTCATCATAATAGCAAAAAGATGGAAACAACCTAGATGCCCATCAATAGATGAATGGTTAAACTGCGGTACATACACACGATGGAGTATTATGCAACGCTAAAGAACAACAATGAACCTGTGAAGCATCTCATAGCTTGGATGCATCTGGAGGGCATTATGCTGAGTGAAATAAGTCAATCATGAAAGAACAAATATTGTATGAGACCACTACTATAAATACTCATGAAAAGGTTTACATACAAAAAGAAACAATATTTGATGGTTACGAGGGTGGGGAGGGTTGGGGAAGGAAAAACACTTAATAGACAATAGATAAGCGGTACACAATCCTGGGGAAGCGAGCACGACTTGTACAAGGCAAGGCCACGGTAGCTCCATAGATACATTCAAACTCCCTGAGGACTGAATTGCTGGTCTGAGGGTTGTGGGGACCATGGTCTCAGAGAATATCTACCTCAATTGGCATAACAGATTTTATAAAGAATATGTTCTACATTCTACTTTGGTGAGTAGCATCCGGGGTCTTCAAAGCCTGTGAGCGGCCATCTAAGATACTCCACTGGTCTCACCCCTTTGGGAGCAAGGAATAATGGAGAAAACTAAAGATACAAGGGAAAAATTAGTCCAGAGGACTAATGGACCACATCTGCCACGGTCTCCACCAGGCTGTGTCCAGTACGATGAAATGGTGGATGGCTACCACCACTGACTGCTCTGACAGGGATCACATTAAAGGGTCCTGGACAGAGCTGGAAAAAAGTTTAGAACAAAATTCTAACTCAAAAAGAAAGACTAGACTTCCTGGACAGGCAGAGACTGTAGAAACACTGAGAGTATGGGCTCCAGATACCCTTTCAGTTCAGTAATGAGAGCACTCTTGAGGTTCACCCTTCAGCCAAAAATTGAACAAGCCCATGGAACAAAACAAGACTAGAGGGGTGCAGCAGCTGTAGGGCAGGGACTGGAAGGCAAGAAGGAACAGGAAAGCTGGTAATAGGGAACCCAGGGTTGAGAAGGGAGAGTGTTGACATGTCAAAGGTTGTTAACCAATGTCATACAACAGTGTGCGTACTAACTGTTTAATGAGAAACTAGTTTGTTCTGTAAACCTTCATCTAAAGTTCAATAAAAAAAATTTTTTTGATAGAGTATGATTAAGTTGAGGTGAATATGTATATAATGATCATTTTCACAAATCTTATGAAATGTTTTCATATATTAACAAGTAACCAGTTGCTGTTGAGTCATTTCTGACCCATAGAAACCACACGTGTGTCAGAGTAGAACTGTGTTTCATAGGATTTTCAACGGCTGTTTTTTCAGAAGTAGAATGTCAGGGCTTTTTCCTGAGACATTTCTGGGGTGGGCTCAAACCTCCAACCTTTTGGATAGAGGATGAATGGATTAGCTGTATTACAGGTTAGTTATTGGGACAGGGAATTAATTAATCAAAAACCTCACTTTTGGAGAATCATATGAACATTAGTAGGGTCCTCACATTTTCGAACTGCCTTTCATTGCAAAATCAACTCAAATAAGATTTTATCATTCATAGGTATTTCTAGATTATTTTTAGGCAATTCTGGTACATGGATTACAATGCTTTCCAGGGAAACAACAATCTGGAGGACACCACAGGATCTTAAGATGTATTTCACCTGGCACATTCTTACTTTAAGGACCATTAGCGTCTAGAGATTTTAAAGCTGACTTGGGATGTAAGAGGTCATGAAATCTTATGACTTCGTCATATGAGTGATACTTGGAGTATACCAAGTGACTTGCTGTCCCTTATTTGGCCATTCCATATTATTTAGCATTGTAACCATCGGAAAAATAATGTATTTGAACAATTATGTAAAGGTGGATAGTTTAATAAATGCTGAATTTTAACCATAACTAATACGAAACATTTCTAGGTTGAGGCATGGGACATTAATTTTGGAGGAAATTAAAGAATATTTAGATCAATTCAAATCTCCAGTTTCTTTTTTTTAAACAAATAAAGACTATGAGAGCACATGGAACGTCACACAGATTGGGGGCTTGGGGATGCTGGCTGGAACTTGCGTGATGTTCAATGTGTTCTCAGATTTCTCATCTACTGGAATTGTCTCAAGTCACCAGCCTTCCAATTCAGAGTTACTTCACCTGTATCATGCCAATTCTCAGCAGGCAAATACAAAAACTAACAAGAAAGATTTGATAGGAAGACTGAAAATCTGATACTATGCATTAGTAACCACAAGAATGTCTCTAGCTCAGGTTTCTCAACTATTTTTCTTTTGGTACACCTGCCATAACATACTGGACACACTCTCTATTGATTCTTATTTTTCTTTCACACTTTTAAGTGAGTACAATTCCCTATGGCAAGCTGCAGAGTCATCCCTTTCCACACCGCTGTGGGAAATTTCTACTTTTAAAGTTGCTAACTCAGGTCATGCCAATTTATTATCTCCAACTGCAAAGAGTTTGAGGAAAAGAAAGTAGATATATTGGTGGAATGTAAGGCCCATAATAACTCAATTTGTAAGTCTATAAACCCATACCTAATTGCTTAATAGTATCTTTTATGCCCCCCATCTATCTGTGATAGTAAATCTCTAGAGGTCATGCAAAGTGTCAAACTAAAGCTCAGTTTGTAGTATCCAATGTTGCATCATACCTGGTTGAGAATTTAATAAAGACCTTGATGATGACACATGGGGATCAGAGACAGTCCTTACTGTTGAGCTGCCACTAATATTTACATAATACTCTTATCTAACTCATCAAGTGCCATCTTAACTAACTCCTGTTAAAGTAGGTGGAAGGAAAGATACTATTACTTGAGTTTTATGGTTAGTTAAATATAATCATGGTTAAGCTATGGGTTCACCACCCGGCTGTCAGTTTTTCACATCTTTATCAGTTTGTTGCATCTTGCTGCGATGGTGGAAGCAATGCCATTGGCATTTCAAATAACAACAGGCTCACCCGTGGTGGACAGGTTTCAGCAGAGCTTCCAGAGACAAAGACAAACTAGGAAGAAAGGCCTGGCATCTACTTCTGAAAATTAGCCAATGAAAATCCTACGAATTACAACAAAATATTGTCCCATATACTGCTGAAAGATGAACCCCCTAGGTTGGAAGTCTCTTAAAATACACAGTAGCTACAAGAGTGGACTCAAGCATACCAACAATCAGGAAAATTGTACAGGAGCTGGCAATGTTTTGTTCTGTTGTGTATGAGGTCAAATCTGACTTGACAGCAGCTAACAACAAGCTGTGGGTTCTGCATAAGTTGACAGTTAATGAGTGGTAGGGTTTTTCTGTCACTCACAATTTTATTAAAAACTTACTGCTGTACTAAGCAATATTTTATTTTTTAAAAGTCTAGTTTTATGCCTACCACTTCAATAATCCCTAGGTATTTTGTAATGTGAAAATACCTTATAAAGTCATTTCAATAATACTTAGAAAATTGTGAGATATTTAAAAGAATTATCATAGAGCTTGGTATCTGAATGATTTCACACTGTCACCTCCTATAAAATTACAGTTATTTAATTGTAATTGATGCCATTTGCTAGTATTGAACAACATACTAAGAATATTATGAAACTAATTTTTGTTTCTATGCTAAAAATGTTGTTGAGAATATAGTTCATTATATTTCATAGTTTTTTTTTTTTTTTAAATGAGGACCTAAAAGAATTGTAATGCTGCTAAGCAATTGGTCTGTTTTTATCTTAGGATGCCATAAAGAATGTACAGGAGCATGGTTTGTTTGTTTTGTTTTATTTTTGAGTTGGCTATTAGAAAGCTACCAAATTTGTGACCCAACTTAAGAAAGTGAATAGGTGGGGGTTATGATATGTAGTCCTAGTACTATTGCATTTTATGTTTTCAGTTATGTTTTAATTTCTTCTTAACAACAAAAAAAATTCCAGTTACGTTTTAATTTCTTCTTACATTATTAAATTTAATTTAATGTCATGTAATTCTAGTCTATATGTCCTTATAAAAAAATTATAAGCCACCCCAAATCAGCCTGGAACAAGGTGGATATAAGTAAAAACATTTATAATAAAAACAATGAGTTTCCTATCATTTGTCTTAGGCATAACAAGAAAATGGAAAGAGCGGTCCGGCAAGCAGACTACCACTTCATTATAATTGTAACTTCTCTATGAGTACTATTCATTATTATTATCATTGTAGGGGATGCACACATTATAATTCAGTACAAGGTCCTAGCTGATGCTATCATACACTTTATAGATATATTTTAAGTATCAGTGGATGGGGCATAACTATGTTATTTGTATTTTTACAAAGAAATTTTATTTGTATTTTTTCTTTTAAAAATGGCCGTGAAGATACATGCCCCATGCACACATACACAAAATTTAATTCTACCTTGGACATCTTTATAGTCTTGTTCTAGAAAGTATGAGAAATATTGAAAATTTGACCCATGCTTGTTTGTATGAGCTTCCCACAAAGGAAAAAGTATTTATGTGGATAGGATAAGCAGGGACAACCCTATGGACTAAAGAAATAAACTAATTCCAAACACATAATAAATACAAAATAAATATTTATTAATTGATGTTTTAAATATTAGGCACTGACTTAGGGAATTAGCAATGGCGTAAGGTACCATGTTTTACTGTGGTATCTCTTCTTATGCTTTTGTTTTGCTATTGTGGCATGCAGACATTCAATGCCCCCAAATTATGTTTCTCCAGAGACTAATGCCCACTTATGGGTACTTGTCACTTTCTGTTCTAACACTTTTACAAATAGACCAAATATATAGTTGAAAAATAATTATTTTAAACACAGGTGAAATAGAAATATTAACCACAGAGCTTGATCATTACATAAAGTTTTTCTTGGAGATAAGGGTTTATTTTATTAGTAATTATTCTTTACAATGGCTGACCTGTCTTTCCTGTGTATAGTATTCCAAGTTATTCTCTAAGAACCAAGATGAAACGTAAGTGCTTTGAAAGACATCAGGGCTCATATTGTGGTGTTGGCAAGTGATCAGTTCAGTATGGTTTCCCTGTTGCCATTGAGTCGATACCGACTCATAGTGACCCTAAAGGACAGGGTAGAACTGCCCCACAGAGTTTCCAAGAAGTGCCTGGTGTATTAGAACTGCTGTCCTTTTGGTTAGCAGCTGTAGCTCTTAACCACTACACCAATATGGTTTAGTTGACTTTAATTCACTCCATGAACATTTCTTGAGCACATATTTAGAGAATACAGAGATAAATAAGTCTTAGGACCTGTCCCCAACGAGCTTAAGATGCATACTTCAAAGCGATTCATGGAAGTAAGTAGACTTGACTGAAGTAGACTGGGACAAGAAATATTAGAGGGGACTTTTTGCACTGGCTCTTAATT
Organism: Loxodonta africana; assembly: GCF_030014295.1. NCBI lineage: Eukaryota > Metazoa > Chordata > Mammalia > Proboscidea > Elephantidae > Loxodonta > Loxodonta africana. The sequence goes on from NC_087346.1 coordinate 88,252,296, forward strand.
ATGCACAGGCTTTTATGGTACAAGCAAAGGATAGACTCTAAATTACTCCACATTGGAGGCAGCATGAGCAAAGGCAGAGAGCTTAAAAGCTTGCTCGTCAGGTAGAGGGAGAATGCCAGGCTAAGGGAAGGCAAGTAGTCTGAGCCATTGACTTTATCAGTTGTAGAAAGACAGCTTAGAGTAAAGGAATGAATCAGGGACAGGGGAGACCGAAGAGAAACTTGTTATCAAGCTACAGGACAAGTTTTAGTGAGGACTGCCAAAACAAGGTCTGGCAGTCTTGGCAATGGGATTGGAGACAGACTACATTAGATTTGCCATGTGAGTGAGACTAGAAAATGAAAAGATTATAACTTCCAACAGAGTTAGCATTGACTTTAGGTCCATAAACCATGGCAAGAAGGCCAAATCAGCCCACCATCTGTTTTTGTAAGGTCCTTGGGTTGGAGCCCTGGAGGCACAGTGGTTAAGAGTCTGGCTGCTAATCAAAAGGTTGGCAGTTCAAATCCACCAGCTGCTCCTTGAAAGAGGCAGTTCTATCCTGTCCTATAGAGTCACTATAAGTCAGGATCTACTTGATGGCAGCTTATTTACTTGATGGCAACAGACTTTGAACTAAGAATGATTTTTATATTTTTTAATGGTTGAAAAACAAATCAGAAGAAGAAAAATATTTCATGCACAAGTAAAAATTATATGATATTAAAACTTCAGTGTACATAAATAAAGTTTTATAGGAACACTGCCATGCTCATTTGTTTATGTACTGTCTCTGGCTGCTTTTGTGCTGCAATGGCAGAGCTGAATAGTTGTGATGGAGGCCATGTGGTCCACAGTGTCCAAAATATTTTCTATTTTGTCCTTTATGAAAAGTTTGCTGATTCCAGCTTAAGTAGTTGATAGCAATGCTTTGGGGCCCACCAACCTCGTAGATATTAGGCAAAAGCTTGTTCAAAACAGCTCGGCTGGAGTAACCTGGTGAAACATAAGAACTGACAGAATATCAGGGCTGCTTATTGTTATGAAGGACGAGAAAAGAATATGAGACCCACTATTGGAGTCCTGGGTAGTGCAAATGATTAACACACTCGGCTGCTAAGTGAAAGCTTGGAGGTTTGTGTCCACCCAAAGGCACCTTGGAAGAAAGATCTGGTTATCTACTTCCGAAAAGCCAGCTATTGAAAACACTTTTGAACACAGCTCTACTCTGACATATGTAGGGTCGCCATGAATTGGAGTTGACTTGACAGTAAATGGTATTAATCAACATATCACGGTGTTGTTGTGTAAGGGTGTTTGTTCTGGTAAACATAATGATAAGCCTTGACTTATTCTCCAGTGTTTGCCAGGAGGTTCATTTGGGTTAGTACCATTTATCCCCCCTTGCCTTTTTGTGGTTGTTGCTGTTTTTCTTTTTTGGCACTATTTTTCAAATGACATGTTAAGGAGTGATAAAACAAATGGCTTCACTGTCATGATAATGCAGCCTTGGACACATTAAAAATTGTCTTTTGGCAATTTTAGACTAATAAATATGTACTCATACTTTAACTGCTATATTCACCTGACTCGTCACTGTCTAACCACACGTCCCCAAATTGAGAAGAATCTTGCAAAGAAAGCTAGTAGACACCACTGAAGCTATTAGAATTCAATCGCTCTGTCTGAAGGTGATTTTAAATGATAGTAGGTTTGAGATAAGGCTCAGATAAGTTTCAGCAGGTGGCAATTATGATTGGACAAGAGATTATGTGCAGGAGGGGACTGATTATGTAAGCGTCTGTTGATACATAACATGTACTTATTCTTCCATTTGCTAAATATTTTGAGCTTACTTCCTAGCATATTTAATTTGAAACAGTCCTGTACTGAAATATCTTGCTGAGATAACCAAAAAGAAAAATAATTGAGAAACAAGGTGTGTCAGTTGGAAAAGCAATGCCATACAGACTGGGAAGGGAAGGAAAAAGATAATGTTTCACATGACAAGTATCTCAGTAATATGGTCACTATCATTGTTATTAATAATTAAAACAATGATGATAATAATAAAAACCAAACCCATTGCCATGGGGTCAATTCTGACTCATAGCAACCCTATAGGACAGAGTAGAACTGCCCCATAGGGTTTCTAAGGAGCACCTGGTAAATTGGAACTGCCAGCCATTTGGTTAGCAGCCGAGCTCTTAACCACTGCACCACCAGGGCTAGTCCCTGCTATTTATACAATGATTTTTCCAGTTGGGAGCTTAAAGTACTAAAATATTTCATCATTTTTATCTCTACACAGCTTGATAGCTTAGGAGGGGTTTGAAATTATTATCCCTGTTTTTGACATGGAGAAAATAAGAGGAAGGATTGAATCTACTGGTCCAAGACTACAAAATAAATAAGTTGGTGGAAGAACTCAGACGATGCTTTCTTAATTGTTTATTTGAAGTGATTTTGACTGGATTCTGTTTTTTTTCCTTGTTCTATGCTATCTCTCCTGTCTCCTTCTAAACCGCCAAAGACTGTCACTAAAGTAGGCACAGGAGGTGGAGGTCAGAGAAGGCAGACATACCCGTACCTTACACACTATAGTGATAGGATTGGCATGAAATCTTCCAGTTGTTTTTACTTCTAATTTAGATCTCTCTCTCTTTCTCTTTCACTTAATTCAAAAGCCATGCCTATTTGTTCTTAAATAAATAAATAAAGCCACCTTAAAATAAAAAAAATGTAAATTAAAATGAAAATTTCTCTTTTATTCCTGCCTTTTCACTCCTTACTTTTAATAATTTGGCATATCCCCTTCTTTATATTTTGCTATGCACACACACACATAGTTTTATTGTTTACCACAACTGGAACACGGAATGCATGTTATTCAGCAACATTTTTTCACTAGAATAGGTCATTGACATTTTTCATGTTAACACAGGTAGATCTACCTCATCACTTTTAATGGCTGTATTGTTTTGCTTTACTGTCTTGATTAAACATTGTTATAGAACAAATAGAACTTCTGTCTTATATTTCACAATTTTACATAAGTGATCATTTACTTTTGACAAAATTTTGACCTATTTTCTACAACTACAAATTCATTTCTTCATCAAGTACGTTTTGAGATTCGTTGAGAAGCCCTCTCCTCCCTGCATTCCCCCCAAAGTTGTGCTTACGTCTGCTGTATGCATCTCCTTTTTTCTGAAACAGATGAATAGCAAGGATTCAGGAAGAAAGAAACAGGACTCAGTTTTAGGACGTCTTGGCCACATTTGCACATAGAAGACAGCCTCCTCATGGAGAAGCCCTTTTATATCGCAGTAATTGCCATTCTAGGAACAGTTGTTTGGAGTCTCACTCAAGGGATAGCTGTACATGAGGGAGATTTGGGAGAAAAAGATGCTGTCTCCCTGGCTATGGCCCCGTGAGAAAAATCAAAGGAACAAGGGAGGAGACCAGGTAGAGTCCCCCGAGCCTTCTACTACCTCCCAGTGCCTTCAGCAGGCACATTCATGTAGTGATGATGACGCCACTGATTTCGGTGACAATGCTACCTGTTCTGTGTCCAGGATGTGGTGATGGTATGGAAGAGATCAACATGATAGTATCATCACTTCCTGGTCCTACATCAACAGGAAACACAGTTTCCTAGATTTATATAAGCAAAAAAAATTATTTACTGTACAATGCTTTGCAGTTTGCAAAAAGTGTTCACATTGATGATCTCATTCTGGGTCTCACAATCAATCATGAGCTTTAGACAGGACGGCTATCCTGTCCCTAATTAACAGATAGAGAGACTTAGTTCAGAGTTTAAATGATTTGTCCAAGCTGCACAGCAGGTGAGGAAAGAGCTGGAATTAGAATTCTATTGATGGTGATTGAGTGCCCAGAGCTCATTGCAGGATGACACCGCACTCCCTCCAGTCCTCAGCTTCCAGAAACTTAGAACTCTGGAAACAGGTTACGGACGCCACCCATTCTACCAGTATGATAAATACTCCCAAGAAATTTAAAGTAACAGTATCATAATCAAACTCCTTAGACGACTTTGACTTATTATTTCATTTTCTTTAGCTTTTGAGTTCACTTTTCAACTACTATACCCCGAGGGAACAGCAATTTTATTAATCAAAGAATGACCAGGTTGGTCAACATTTTTAGTAACATGTTTTTGGAGGCAGAACAACTGAGAGAGTTTGAGGAAATTTCATGCAGAATTTCCTGTAGCATCCCTGAAGCTCAGAGGTAAATACTAGCTTTTTAGGAGGAGTCTCAGGTTATCTCTCATGTATATCCTCAAAGTTTGGTGTGGAAATAAATTAGAGAATTAGAAAGAGAATAGAATTAGAAACTCTATCTGAAACCTGGTATGATTCCAGCTGCAACACATTTCACAGACTGCTTAAGATTCTAGAGTGCTAGAAACAGTGCTCTAAATGGTTTTGTAGATCCTTCATTGCCTAGCTCAGTGTCTTCTGTATGCTGTTGTTAGCTACTGTCTTGTCTACTCAGAGGCACAGTAACCTCATGTACAATAGAATGAACCGGTGCCCAGCCCTGCATTATCTTCACAATTGCCAGTATGTTCAATCACATAATTGCAGCTATGGTGCTAGTCCATTTCACTGAGGTTCCCCTGGCCTTTGCTGGCCCTCTACTTCACCAAACATGATGTCCTCCTTTAGCGATTAATCCCTTCCGATGATTTGCCCAAGGCAAGAGAGTAGGACAATATTCTGTTGTGATCCATAAGGTTTTCATTGGCTAAATTTTTTGAAAGCAGATGACCAGGTCTTTCTTCATAGTCTGTCTTAGTCTGGAAGCTCCACTGAAATCTACCCACCATGCATGATCCTACCGGTATTTTAAATACCAGCGGGATGGTTTCCAGCATCACAGCAACATACAAGCCATCACAGTACAAGAAACTGATAGACAGGTAGTGGACTTTGTACATAAAAAAAAATAAAAATTATTATTATTTTTTTTTTTGTACATAGTGGGTCAATAAATAATAATAATAAAAAAAAATAGCTGACCCTAATATAACTCGTTCCTGTCGAGTTGATTCCAACTCATAGCCACCCTATAGGGCAGAGTAGAACTGCCCCATGAGGTTTCTAAGGAGTGGCTGGTGCACTTTCTATATGCCAAGCACTGTCATAAGCACTTTACATGTAGGATTTCATTTAATTCTATGAGATAGATGCTATTATTACCATCTTTATTTTACGGATGAGGAAACTGAGACCCAGAGATGCTAATTTACTTGCCCAAGTTCAGGTAACAGAGCTAGGATTGGACTTAGGTACCCTGGGGCCAGGGTTGTCCTCTAAACCAAGACACTACACTACCATGTAACTGAATGTCATTTATTCCCCAGAAATTTCTGCTTTGCTTAAGGAGTGGACATGGTATGCATTGTGATATAATCCATCTATTTGTTTTCTTTCTCAGGCCAGCTGTGGTGAGGGCCAGGAAAAGAACTTGTTTGGAGCCCTGGGCTATTGGCCTCATTACCTTTCTATCCTTGATTGTCCTGGCAGTGTGCATTGGACTTATTGTTCATTATGTGAGATACAGTAAGTATGAGCTGCCCTGGCATCATTTTGACTCATCCCACATATTTCTCACTTACCTTTCCTGTTTCTATTTGCCTTGGGTGTATTCATTCATTACTACAATTTATTTGCATAGCTGGCACAAAGAATTCTTTACCTGTCTTGCCTCTCTCTTTGAATCCTCACAGGCCATGGAGGATCCTGGCTTCTGCCTTTGGTGTAGCTATGCTTCCTGCTGGGAACAGCATGCTAGTTTGTATACTCACTAATGAGAATAATAAAACCTTAAAGAGGGAAACAGTGGAGGTACACAAGAAAGCTAGAGGAGAAACACAATATCTTATGTTGTTTGAGGCCATAGGGCTACCAACTTGACTTAAAATAATTCCAACTCATTGATTTTATGGAGCCCAATAAATTAATTAAATAATCAGAGATCATGGAGAAGTTGACTCTATTTATAACAGTATATTGGAAAAATGCTCATAGCAACGTATTGTTGAATAAGTGCCTATTTATGCTATTTTAAATCTCTTCTTGGGACATATTGCATATGACTAAAGAGGACAGGATATGCTAAGAAGGTTAATTATAAAGAGGCTCACTCTATGATAATCAAGTATCTAACTTATTGCTGGATGAACCTGGAGTTGCTGTTATTAGAAAGATCTCCAGGGTCCTTCAGAACAGTTCTTCCCCAGTGTAACAACCCTCATGAAGTTTGCTTCTACTGTGCAGGTTTTAATTAGTTGACTCAACTATGACCTATTGGTTTAATATCTCCCTCTGTGATTAGATTATGCTTTGATGTTCAAAGCCCTATAACCAAAGAAGCTAATCACTTGATTCTAATGTAATTGGCGATTTGGAGAAGTTGCTTTCCTGTGAAGAGAAACGGTGATACTGTAAACTGATTATCATCCCCCAGAATCACACACTAATCCAATCTTAATTTCCAGATCAAGGTGGATCATTTCTGGGTAGTTTATGAAAAATAATTAAAGCAAAATTTATTTTTGGTAGAATTTGCCCACATGTCTTTAAATTCTGGGTATCTGCATTTTGATAATGGAGACTTCTGTGGAGCGTGCCTTTAATAAAAAAAAGAATAGTGGGAATACCTTTATAATTCTACAGCTATATTATGAATATATTGAGTTCCATTACATTGTGAGCATCATTATACCTACTCGTGGATGCTTAAGACTGGGTAATACTCACTTTTCTACTTCCAGAACTTAGAGGAATCCTGGCATATACTAGGTGCATAATAAATGTTTATTGAATATTGAATGACAGAAATGAATGAATAATACTTGCTATGCATTCAATTGTGTCGCTCCAAACTGTATGTCAACTTGACTAGGCCATGATTCCCAGTATCATGTGGTTGTCCACCATTTTGTGATTTTACGTGATTATCCTATGCGTTGTAAATACTAACCTCTATGATGTTAATAAGGCAGGATTCAATCTACAGGATTAGTTGTACCTTGAGTCAATCTCTTTTGAAATATAAAAGAGAGAAGCAAACAGAACAGAAAGGGACTTTATACCACTAAGAAAGAAGAGCTGGGAGCAGAGCGTGTCCTTTGGACCTGGGGTCCCTGCTCTGAGAAACTCCTAGACCAGGGGAAGGTTGATGAAAAGGACCTTCCCCCAGAGCTGACACGCAGAGTGAAAGCCTTCCCCTGGAGCTGGCATGCTGAATCTGAACTTCTATCCTCCTTAACTGTGCGAGAATAAACTTCTGTTTGTTAAAGCCATCCACTTGTGATATTTCTGTTATAGTAGCACTAGATAACTAAGACAATATTTATCATGTCTTCTTGGGGCTTGCTTTGGCTTGTCTGATACCCCAGGAAGCACCTAGGAATGATACTGCCCTTATCACCTCAGTGAGAGAAAATATTTCTTACTACTGACTTCTTTGCCTCTTCCCAAGTCAAGTTTCGAAACACTCACAAATCTTACTCATATGAATACAATGAAAAACTAGCAAGATTTTCCAGTAATCCGTGCCGATTTCCAGTATACCTGTGCCTGAATCCTATTGTTTGGGTGTTTGGAACCCACAATTTCCACTTCCCACACAGGTCACCTGAATAAACAGTGATTGTTGTGATTAGTTTTATTGTCTCGTATTTATGACCTGTTCTCTGTTTTATGGAATGTAAATTCATAACAGAGAACATATAGCATGTGACCATTTACGAGCTGGGATGCAAAGATAACCAAACCATTAAGTTACAGAAACAGACAGTGATACAGATGAAGGTAATCAGACTTGGGGAAAAAATCCTTTTCACCCTCATGTCATGGAGTTGTACGTGTAGTATGTGTTCAGGGACCTTTGGGACTGCATTTCTGCCCCTACTGTAATTTAAATGACCAGAGGCAAATCTGTTATGAGCAACATGTTGCGGATGTAGAATCACAAACCTGTTAGGAAATTATCAAGAAACTCACATTCATCCTTATGTCTCTTACTTGTCTGTTAATATCCTGTCTTAGTCATCTAGTGCTGCCATAACAGAAATACCTCAAGTGGATGGCTTTAACAAAGAAAAATGTATTCTGTCACGGTCTAGTAGGTTACAAGTCCAAATTCAGGGTGTCAGCTCCAGGGGAAGGTTTTCTCTCTCTGTCAGCTCTGGAGAAAGATTCCTTGTCATTAATAGTCCCCTGGTTAGGGAGCTTCTTAGAAGCAGGCACCCCAGGTACAAAGGATGCCATCTGCTCCCGGTGCTGCTTTTTTGGTGGTGTGAGGTCCCCAACTCTCTGCTTGCTTCCCTTTCCTTTTTTATCTCTTGAGAGATAAAAGATGGTGCAGGCCACACCCCAGGGAAACTCCCTTTACATTCGATCAGGAATGCAACCTGGGTAAGGATGTTACAATCCCACCCTATTCCTCCTTAAAATGAAATTACAGTCATAAAATGGAGGACAACCACACAATACTAGAAATCATGGCCCAAGCAAATTAATACACACAGTTTTGAGGGGGCATAATTCAATCCATGACATATCCCTAACAATATTTTTGAATAAGTAATGTGCCACATAATTCTGGAAACTAAAGATACTTTTAAATATTTGGTGGCCTGATTGGGTCTATAGAACAAAGTAAAATGCTGAGTATAGATAATAAGTTGTTCATTAGGTTGAGCCATATGCAGCTGCCAATATTTGACCATATTTGACTTATGCAAATGACAATTACATGCGGTTCAATCTAATAATTAAAAACAAACAGGTCTAAGGAAGTAGAAGAGTCCCTGGTGGTATATAGTTAACACGCTCAAACTGCTAATTGGAAGGTTGAAGACTTGAGTCCACCCAGAAGTTCCTCAGAAGAAGGGCCTGGAGATATGCTTCCAAAAAATCAGCAATTGAAAACCCTATGGAGCACAGTTCTGCTCTCACACACATGGGGTCACCATGCATCAGAATCCACTGAAGACAACTGGTTTTTTAGGAAGTAGAACAGTCAGCTCTCCTTTTATCTGGAGCCTTGCTATTCAATGTGTGGTTCAGTATCCGCAGTATCAGCTTCCCTGAATCTTAGGCCCAACCTTAGATTATTAAGCCATCATCTGCATTTAAATGGGACATTAAAGTTTGAAAAGCAGCATTCTAGAACAATGAGGATAACTACACAGAGAGGTGATAAGAGTTAATACTTTTTTTTTTAGTGATCAGGTAAACTCTTTTTATATAAAATGTTTTTCAGTATTTACGTAGAGGTGATCTTACTCGTGGTTTTGTAGAGGTTATAACTTTTATTAGTTTACCTTAAATTCACTTGCAAGTTACATTGGCTTAACCTAATTCCTGCACACTTTCCCAGGGTAGAGCAAAAATTGTGAGAGCTACTCTTTTTGATTTACAGCAAACTGGATTTTTTATTAGTTGTTTCCTACCCCATTATTAATTAATAAAATAAATTATATCATATGTTACATTCTGAAACAAGAAGCCCTGGTGGCACAAATGGTTAAGTGCTCAGCTGTTAGCCAAAAGGTTGGTGGTTTGAATCCACCCAGTGGCTCCTGGGAGAAAGATCTGGCAATCTGCTTTCTTAAAAAAAAGCCAAGAAAACTCTGTGGGGGTAGTTCTACTTTGTAACACAAGAGGTTGCTATGAATCGAGACAACTGGACTGCACTTAACAACAACAATTCATTCTGAAACAAGACCAAATCCGTATATAATAACAAGAAAGTATGTGTATTGTGTTGTGTTAAGTTTCAGTTATACTCCAAGGTTTCTTCTTAATAATTTTTTTTAGAGAATGACTGTTTAAATTTAATTAGTTTTTTCAGTGAAAACACACTAACGCTAGAGAGCACATGGAAGGGAAACAAACATGAACATGTTCTGTGACATTGCTCTTTTCCTTCGAGGAAAGTAAAAATTCAAAAATGTACAGTACAGAGAAAAGCTACATTAATATTTAGATTATGTAATTTTGTTTTGTAGACAAATCTGAATTAATGAATCGGAATCAACTTGACAGCAATGGTTTGGGTTTTTTGGTTGTTGGGTATACCAAAAAAAATCAAGCTCATTGCCGTCAAGTGGATTCTGACTCATAGTGACCCTGTAAGACAGGGTAGAACTGCCCCATAGTTTCCAAGGGGCACCTGGTGGATTTGAACTGGTAAACTTTTGATTAGCAGCCAAGCCCTTAACCACTACACCGCCAACCATGACAATTTTCTTGGTCACCATTGTATCCTTAATCCCTGGCAGAGTGTGTCTTACAGTGAAGGTAGTCTAGATTAATATTTGTTGAATGAATGAATAAATAAATGAATCTTCTGAGGGCTCTGTGCTTGCTTCACGTACATGAGGATAGAAGAAAAGCTATGCTGTGTTCAACTCTTTAGCAGTCAAAGATACGGGCTGCTTAAGCTGGACTCAGCAAGTAGAGATATTGGCTCAGGAAGCAAATAAGCCAACAAGCCAACAGCGAAGAGCCAAGGAGAAAATAAATGGAGTTATTGGGGAACCAGGAGAAACTAAGTAGTGTCCCTGGAGGGTTGTATCAGATGGCAGCTCTAGCTTCCCAAACTTCCTGTTTACTGGCTGGTTTTTTTTTTTGTTTTAGCATTTTTCTCTACTCTCATCTTCCTCTTTAGCTAAAATAAATGTTCTCACACCAGAGTTTTTGTGTCCGGAATGCATGTGTAGGTTACTGAATTTGGGAAAGCCTATCTGAAGGATATAAAAATGCAGTCACATTAGGGAAACTCCTTAATCCATCCCTGTTTGTGTGCTCGGAATAGATGACTCACTGCTCTTGTGGTTTATTCAGGAACGGATGACACATGAGTAATTAGCTCACAGCCACAATGAAGTGTTTGTACAATACCTTAGGAATACCAGGTGTTTCTTACAGCTTTTGTACTCTAAATCTTATGATGATGAATGTTATTATCTTTTATTCAGAGATAGCTATGAAGCCCGGGGCAGGTTGATGGGCTGGGGCAGGGCCATTCTTTCCTGTCTCAGTCTTTCTCGTAACCACCAAATGGGGAAATGATGATGCTTTATATACATCTGTTTAATGTAGTTGGGGTTTTTTTTTTTTTTTTTGACTCTTTTCTTGTAGATCAAAGGAATACTCACAGTTACTATAGCACACTGTCATTCACAAGTAACAGACTGTATGATGAGTTTGGAAGAGAAACTTCTAAAAACTTCACAGAGATGAGCAAGAAAATTGAATCAATGGTAAGCACTTTTTTTTCTCCCTTTCTAAGCCATTTGCTATCACTTCGTTATTACAATTTTTACTATCCCAGTTTCTAAAGAATTCATTTGACCAGGGACAGATTACCCAATAAACAAGGTAAGCACGTGTTTAGGGCATCAGCAAAACATGGACACTGGTTGTCCAAAGCAAAGACCCATAGATGCCAAGCAGATAGGACACAAGGAAAAATGAATGCTTTAAAAAAAAAAAAAAAAACTGCTACCAGCTCCAGTGTGTGAGAATGTGTCAGTTGGAAATAAAGATCTCACAGAGTCATGAAGACACCCATGTACAAGGTTGTTTAAGCTATGAGGCCCCTACCACTTCAACACCTTTGTTGGTATCTGTCTCCTATGGTCCCCTCCTGTGTAATTGAAACTCCTTGTCTCAGCAGGTGTCTTGGGAGTATACTATTTCCTTGCAATAAACAAGAGGTGGGGATGTAATGTTGAGTCTAACTCTTGCCACATTCAGTTACTAAAAATTTTATAATTCCGTTCATTTCATTCCCCTAAAAGGGCATATGTCATTTTTGCGTTCAATGGCTAATATCACAGTTGCATTTACAAAGAAGTTACATCATAGATAACTAAGACACACACACACGCACACACATACACATGTATATGTTACATGTATATATACATATATACCTCACATATCCCGTTAGAATGAGTGAGTAAGCAGAAGAGGGGCACCACAGACAGTCAGTGTTTAGGGCCCTCACATGCCTTAATCAGGCCCTGAATTCAGCTGCTCCTGGCATATCTTTGCAATATGGGAAGAGGCCCTACCTGAGAGATATAAAACAAAACTGATATTACATCATCTGGAAGAGCACGCTTTGCAAGACAGAACCAAGTGACCCTTAGCCGTTCCTTTATGTCCCCTCACTCACCCTTCCTTAGCTAGTGTTCCACTCTTGACTGGCAGACTCTAGAAATTCTGGGAAAGTGAGGGTGGCCTAAAATATGATTGTTCTGTCCTAAAGAAGAGAACTTGAGCAAGAGATCTCAAGATTAAACTATTTAAACACATACCTGAATAATATTTTAGTACTTAAGCATATCCATCCCTGGACCAAAAAAACAAACAAGAAAGCCTCAATGCCAACAAACCCCATTGCTTTTGAGTCAATTCTGACTCTTGGAACCCAATAAACAGTAACCACCAGTAGAACAAATAACATCCATCGGATGCCAGCGGCTATTATCTTTATGGAAGCAGATCACCAGACCTTTCTTCCATGGCACCACTGAGTGGTTTCAAACCGTCAAACTTTTGATTATTAGTAGTAACCAAATGCAAACTGTTTGTGCTACTCAGGGACCAAATCTGGACCAGTTTTCAGTAAATAACTGTTGAGCGAAGGTCCAGGGTCACCAACAAAAGGCATGACCTAGACACACAGGCAGTGATGAAACAGTGCTTCACTCACATAAAGAGACACAGCAAGGTCAGCTTTACTTGTCCGTGCTGTTCTCCCATGACCAGCAGATCACTCCCCACAGCTGGGGCAGGGCTGATGTTCGGCATGCATCCCTCTGAGCCACAGATGTCTTTTCTTCCTTTAGGAACAGATAAAGAAGTAGAGTTGGTCAGGGGCCATATAATGCACATATAATGTCCTCAGGGCAAGAGGGGAGGGTTGTGCTGATAGTTCACCAGCTGCTATAGGATGTGTTTTGAGTCAAGACACCCTGGGGAAGGGAGTCAGTCCACACTCTCATTCCATCTAAGAAGCCAGGTTGGTACAACTGGTCCTAAGCACAAAGTTCATTTGGCGGTCACAGGGAAAGGTGACCTGCTGTACTCTCTCTGCAGCGCCACAATAAGCCCATAGGAAAGCCATGAATACTCATTTTTATCTTTAAGATGGAAATATCACCCAGGGGGATGAATCAAATATTTAAGCAACTGGAAAAATTAGCAATGTAGACCAAAAGAAACAAGGGCTTGGGTGATTGATTTTCATTATTATCGGATTACTTGAAGAATAATTTGGATTTTTCCTGCTAGTTTGTGAGAGTACCGGTTGCATAATATCATGGAAATAGCACTGGCTAGAAATCAGGACACCTAGTTCTGGAACCCTCTACAGCTGGTGACATGCCATTTGCAATATCACTTAATCATTCTGGTTACATTGTTTTACTATGGAAACTATGGCATCAGATTAGGTAATTTCTTAATTTCCTCCTGCTGCCAGTATCCTGAATAAGAATAGAATGTCTGTCACCCCATGCGAACAACCTTATAGGCTAGAAGGTGGAGGATTTGTTCACCTTGCTGGGAAGGAGGACAATCTTGGCTGTGTTTGTATCTGCAAACACAAACCAGGAAAATATTGAAAGAAGTTCTTCGCTGAGTGTATACATACCCATACACCAAAAAAAAAAGTCTCATGGCCATTAACTTGAATTCCTCTTATAGCCACCCTTGACATCTTGCCATCTTTTGTGTTACAGCTCTCTCTCTCTGTTTCCTGGGTCTAGGAGGGTCTCAATGCAGGGAACCCAGGTCCAAAGGACATGCTATGCTCCCATGTTTTCTTCTTGGTGGTAGTCAGGCCCCCTTAGAATTCTTATTTACAGTGATAAGAAATATCTTAACCAAATACATTCTTGCACCTTATTAGAGTAAATCTTATAGGATGTGTTAGGTCAAGTATCACAGCACAGACAGAGTAAGAACTGCCCCATAGGGTTTCCAAGACTGTAAATCTTTACAGAAGCAGACTGCCACATCTTTCTTCCGTAGAACGGCTGGTGGATTTGAACCGCCCTTTTTCAGTTAGCAGTTGCTTTAACCACTGCACCATCAGGGCTCCTATATAAATATATATATATATTTATATAGGTGCTCTGGTGGTATATAATATGTATTACATATATAATATATATTTGGAAACCCTGGTGGCATAGTGGTTAATTGCTATGACTGCTAACCAAAGGATCAGCAGTTCAAATCTGCCAGGCACTCCTTGAAAACTCAGTGGGGCAATTCTACTCTGTCGTATAGGGTTTTTTTATTACATATATAATATATACCCAGTACATATGTATATTATTACATATTTATTATATTATATATGTATTACATATAGATTATATATGTATTACATTACATATATAGTATTACATATACATATTACAATATTATATATGTAATACATATATTACATAATATGTGTATTACATATATACATACATATGTATTATATATAATATATAATACATATGTATTATGTAATACATATGTCTTATATATATACATGTATATGTACAGAATAAAGGAAAGGAAGTGGAACTAAAAAGGTAAGAAAAGATATAATTTGCCTTATTCTTTGTGCCATTCAACAAAAATAAATTTTATATTTACTGATTTAAACTTAAAGGAATATAGGCAGGATTCCTTAATACCTATTGAAATTATCTGATGAAAAATAAACACTTAAGTAAAAAATTTTAAGTTAATACTGTTATCTATTAGAAAAACCCTGTTTAGATAACGCATTTGAATTGTGCTGATCTGTCTTATAATTATAGGAGCTATCCTTGATTTTAAAGACAGTAGGAACAAATGAAATGTAATAAAGAATAAAAAGGCTCATTGTTTCTGTTAGTCAATCAGCAGTTAGTAGTAACCATGTTTGATAAATATCAACACACTGAAAACAAGAAACAATTGAAATGTTTCCTTACTTTGATTTCAATTTAAAAAAATTAAGTTGACTCAAATTCTTTTTTTTTTTTCCACTCTCTCCTTCTCACAGTTACGAGGTTTAATTGGGAAGTAACAGGTTACAATTCAGGTTCAGGAATGCTCAGGATATAGTTCTTCAGTCAGGACAGCTCCTTCTCAGTCACACACGAAGGCACATCTCTGTCTGGCCCCTCGGCCTCTACCCTGGTCTGGCAAGTGTTACAAAGCTCTTTTAGCTCTGGGGACAAGTGCCCAGAGGCATCCCACTCTGCCTTGGCCTGAAGGCACTCAACTCTAGCTCAGCAAACCTACCTCCACCAAGTGTCAAGAGGCACTTTACCCCACCAGTAAGCCTGCTGTCCGAAGGTACTCAACTTTCTTGCTCCGTGGGCCAGCCAAGAAGCCCACTTTGCTATCTCTCCTTGTCTCCTGCTGATCTCCTGGTTCTGCTGCCTCTACTGCTGCCAGTTCTCTGCCAGTGCTTCTTGACATCTTGCCATCTTTTGTGTTACAGCTCTCTCTCTCTGTTTCCTGGGTCTAGGAGGGTCTCAATGCAGGGAACCCAGGTCCAAAGGACATGCTATGCTCCCATGTTTTCTTCTTGGTGGTAGTCAGGCCCCCTTAGAATTCTTATTTACAGTGATAAGAAATATCTTAACCAAATACATTCTTGCACCTTATTAGAGTAAATCTTATAGGATGTGTTAGGTCAAGTATCACAGCTCAGATCAACCTTTCTAAGTGCATTTTTGAGTGCTGAGCTCATTGTGGATGCAGATTATGCTAGATAATTGACAATTTTTTCACCAGGTGTGGGAATCATGTGACACCGTCACTTATTAATATATATTTATATATACAAATACCTTATATATTATAATCTATTAATTTGTATTTATATCTTGCCCAGCTATCACTTGGTGGAATTATTTCATCTTTGTCTATGTGCAGTTGAAGTCCCCAGCTCCTATAATTGCTAAAGCAGAGTTCAGTTGAAATCACTGTTAGAATACCAAGAGAGATTACTCAAGTTCAGTACATTGTGAAATGTTGGTCAATTTTTTTTTTCAGAGTGTTGAATTAACTCACAAAATTTCAGAAAATTGTTCTCATTGACATATTTTGAATATTTTTGAACAGGTGAAAAATGCATTTTGTAAATCTTCATTAAGGGAAGAATTTGTCAAGTCTCAGGTTATCAGATTCAGGTATGTTGATCTAAAATGTTGACTTATGTATATAATAAAAAGCTGAAGCTGTTAACCTGGTTAATGATAAATACCTTCTGAAGTGATATGATGTAGTTCCATTAGATAAACATTCATCTGGTACGTGTTTTCTTTAAGTCATAAATTACAATGTTCCTTAAAAACTCAAACCAAAATAGTTGCTGTTGGGTTGATTCCTACTCATGGAGAAGCCATGCGTGTCAGAGTAGAACTGTGCTCCACAGGGTTTTAGACAGCTGATTTTTTAGAAGTAGTTTGCTAGGCCTTTCTTCCAAGGTGCTTCTGGGTGAGCTCAAACTTCCAACCCTGTGGTTAGCAGCCGAACACTTTAACAATTTGCACTGTGCTTTACTCATTCTCTAAGTCCAAAAGTAAGCATTTGTAAGGTGATCGCTACAGGCAGAGGTGTAATTGGTGGTTATGTTATAGAGTTGTTCTTTGGGAAACCTCTAACTAGCAGAGATAAAGACCTAGCCCACATCCTTTAGTTTAATAGCAAGTAGTACCTTATGTACTACCCAAACCAAACCCATTGCTGTTGAGTTGATTCTACTCTTTGCAACCCTATAGGACAGAGTAGAACTGCCCCATAGGGTTTCCAAGGGTCAGCTGATGGATCTGAACTGCCAATCTTTTGCTTAGCAGCCAAACTTTTAACCACTGAGCCACCAGGGTTCCTCCTTATGTACTACCCTATGTAAAACAGTGTTGTAGATGACATTTATCTTTAGCTCTTGCTTCTCTACTTTATTGATTTTTTTTTTCCTTTCCATCTCTTTCTGCTACAAACATTTAGCTGAGAAGATATATAGGTCTAGTAATCAATTGTCAGTAAAAGACAAGTTCAGACTAATATTTGAAGCAAAATTCTATGCTAGGATTTTAAATAATTTGTTTGAGCACATATTGCTTGTAGTTTTCAAAAGTAGGATAGGAGAAACATTTCCAATACTATCTTAATGACAAAAATTCAAAAAAAATTCAAAAATTACTTGTCAATCCATGTTATTTAGCTGACTTCGATGAGGTATTGCTTTGACTGCTTTCTCCTGAAAATTCTGTACTCTGTGCTCTTTAAGACATTACTCTTGGACCTGTATCTACTTCTCTGATCTTACATTTTCACTTTCTCAAGGTGTCCTCACACATCTTCATGAATTGAAATCTCTAACGCCGTTCTGAATTATTTTCCTGATTTCTAGAACTATGTGCCCGTGCATGGATATCTTCACATGAAAAATCCATAGGAAATTTCCCAACTCAGAAAGGACTTAGTCACCTAATGAGAAATCTGGAATTCATCATGAACTCTGCCCTTTCCTGTGTCCCTCACACTTTATGAATAATTAAGTACTATCAATTTTATCAAGGAGCCCTCATGGTACAAAGGTTAAGCACTCTGCTGCTAACCAAAAGTTTGAACCCCCCAACTGCTCTGCAGGAGAAAGATGTGGCAATCTGCTTGCATAAAGATCATGGCCTTGGAAACCCTGTAGGGCAGTTCTATTCTGCCCTGTAGGGTTGCTACGAGTCAGAATTGACTCAATGGCAATAGGTACAGGTATCAATTTCATCTTCCAAATCACTTTCCAGTTTGTTCACCTCTTCAGCTCTCAAAAATGCTCTAGTCTGGGTGCTTATTATTCTTTCTTTTATTACCGAAATAGGAAGAACACTAAGTTTATTGGAAAGATGAAGTCAGTTTTAGAGATGGTGAGATGAGAGTATTTGAAGATGAAATCTCTAAAAGTAGAAATACTGTCTCAAAGAGTATGGATACTCAAATTTGTAATAGACCAATAAAAGTGGTCTCTGAAGATACGGTTCTAATTTAAATTCTCCTTTACAATTCATGAAAGTAGGGGTTGGTGTCATTTTTTAGGGGTTGGTGTAGTGAATAGTAAGGAAGTAGATTCTTTGGTAATGATAGTGTGTGGGAAGGAGAGGGAGGGTGGGTAGCAGAGAATGAGAAAGAGGAGTCAAGGATGGTTATAAAGTGCATTTGTTCCCAAGGCAGTAGTAACTCAAACAAATAACACTAAGGTTAAGTAATTCTCTAGCTCAAAAGTACAATCATGTGAAATCAATTATATAAGGATTAGGAGTTGTTTAGGAGAGCCTGCAGGTCATTTAGGAGAGATCATTGGATTTAATCCACTGGGAATTATACCTCAAAGCCAAAACCACTGTTAATTTTATACTCACCATGCATTATATTTGAAAATTTTGAATGGTTGACAAGAGAAGTATTTTTTGTTTTGTTTTGTATATATATGAATAACCATATACTTAACTATACTCCTTGGTGGTAAAGGGACCATGAGTATACTAGCTTATTTTAAGGGGTTTGCGTCGACGGTGGGTTCTGTACTTGGTCGACGATAGGAACATAGAAGGAAATAAGTTGAATATTTTAAATTGCATTTATGGTTTTCTGTGAGTGTATGTATGTGTTTCAGTGAATGATAAAACCAAAAACAGATTGTGATATAACCATAAATCATAATCTGGGCTATACCTTTAAAGTCCCATTTTCCCTTTTTTACGGGTCCACAGTCAAGAGGATCATGGAGTGTTGGCTCATATGCTGCTAATTTTTAGATTTCGCTCTACTGAGGATCCTGAAAACATAAGTAAAAATATTCAACGTGTTCTACATGAGAAGTTGCAAAATGCTGTAGGGCATCCTAAAGTAGATCCTGAGTCAGTTGAAATTAAAAGTAAGTATATTTCTCTTATTTAGTTTACTCTTCTTACACAGAACCTTTCAGGGTTAGGTTTGGCCTTGGGCATTTTTTTTTTTTTTGATAGCCTTTAATTCTGGGGTCTTGTTATTAAGAGAAAATGCCTTTGAAACTATTACTAATAAAATATTTTAATTTTTAAAGCTGCCCTAAGCTTATGCCTTCCACCCAAGGCTGTCATTGACTCTTGGGTCTGAGTTCTTTTTCTGTATTGGGCCTTATACTTTAGCTATGTTGTTGTTACCTGCCATTGAGTTAGCCTCCATTGTACAACAAATGAAACGCTGCCTAGTCCTTCACTGATTTTTGGAAGTAGGTCACCAAACCTTTCTTCCTAGTCGAACTGAAACCTGTTCAGCATCTCAAGCCTCCACTGACAGATGGGTGGTGGCTGTGCATGAGCTATCTCCTGCATGGAAGGCAAGAAGTCTACAACTGAATCACCACCGCCTGCTACATTTTATTTGTAGATGCCAATTATAAGTGGGAAAAATAGATTTGTATCTTCCTCTGGTTTTTCCTCTCTGCTTCTATTATACATTCTGTGAATACGATGTGGGTGGAAAGCTTCATGCCATTCACACATTTGCCTTTGAGTTAGCTGTCCCATTAATATACCTTATAGCTTCTTTGGAGCCCTGGTGGTGCAATGGTTAAAGAGCTCAGCTGTTAACCAAAAGGTTGGCAATTTGAATCCACCAGCTGCTCCTTAGAAACCCTATGAGGCAGTTCTACTCTGTCCTAGAGGGTCACTATGAGTCAGAAGCAACTCGATGGCAATGAAGTTTTTGGCTATAGCTTCTTAGACTATTTTCTAATACGAGATTTATAACATATATATATTTGGTATATTTTGCAACTACTATGAAAAATTTGAGATTCCTTTTTTGTTTTTTCTTTACAGACCACAAAGACAAAACAAGCAGTGATAGGTTCTCATTTTTAGTAAGAAAGAAATATCAGAGTTTCTCAGTGAAGACAAAGGTCTGGTTAAGGGTTGAGTCAGATGCCATATAGCACTGCTGGCCTATACTCATGCAAGCCACATGTGTGCTCTTAAGTTTTCTAGTAGCCATATTATGTAAGAATAAACATATGAAATTAATATTAAAAATTTGTGTGTTTAACCCAATACAGCCATATCTCGGAGGTATTGTGGGTTCAGTTCTCAACCACCGCAGTAAGACAATTATTGTGATACAGAGTCACACAAAGGTTTTGGTTTTCCAGGGTGTATAAAAGTTATATTTACACTATACTGTAGTCTATTAAGTGTGCAATAACATTATGTCTAAAAAAAGAATGTACATACCTTAATTAAAAAACACTTTATTGTTAAAAATTGCTAACCATCATCCGAGCCTACAGAATTGTAATTTTTTTGCTGGTGGAGGATCTTGCCTCGATGTCGACGGCTGCACACTGATCAGGGTGGCGGTTGCTGATGGTTAGGATTCTAAGGCAATTTCTAAAAATAGGACAACAATGAAATTTGTCACATCAATTGACTCTTCTTTTCATGAAAGATTTCTCTGTAGCACGCGATGCCGTTTGACAGCATTTTACCCACAGTAGAATTTCTTTCAAAATTTGATTCTATCTTCTCAAACCCTGATGATGCTTTATCAACTAAGTCTGTGTAATATCCTCTTTGTTGTCATTTCAATAATGTTCACAGTATCTTCACCATTTCAAGAAACCACTTTCTTTGCTCATCCATAAGAAGCAACTCCTCATCCATTAAGGTTTGATCATGAGATTATAGCAATTCAGTTACATCTTTAGGCTCCGCTTCTAACTCTAGATCTGTTGCCATTTCCGTCACATCCGTAATTACTTCCTCAACTGAAGTCTTGAACTCCTCAAAGTCATTCATGAGGGTTGGAATCAACTTCTTCCAGACTCTGGTTACTGTTGACATTTTGACCTCCTCCCATGAATCATGAATATTCTTAACAGCATCTAAAATGGTGAATCCTTTCCAGAAAGTTTTACATTTACTTTGCCTAGATCCATCAGAGGAATCACTCTCTATGGCAGCTACAGCCTTCCAAAATTTTATTTCTTAAGTAATAAGACTTGAAAGTTGAAATTACTCCTTGATCCATGGGCTGCAGAATGGATGTTGTGTTAGCAGGTATGAAAACAGCATTAATCTCCTCGTACATCTCCATCAGAGCTCTTGGGTGACCAGGTGCATTGTCAATGAGCAGTAGTATTTTGAAAGGAATATTTTTCTTTGAGCAGTAGGTCTCCACAGTAGGCTTAAAATATTCAGTAAACCATGTTGTAAACAGATGTGCTGTCATCCAGGCTTTGTTGATCCATTTACAGGGCACAGGCAGAGTAGATTTAGCCTAATTCTTAAGCACCCTAGGATTTTTGGAATGGCAAATGAGCATTGGCTTCAACTCAAAGTCATCTGCTGTATTACCCCCTAACAAGAGAGTCGGCCTGTTCTCTGAAGCTTTGAAGCCAGGCATTGACTTGTCCTCTTTAGCTATGAAAGTCCTAGATGGTATCTTCTTCCAATACAAGGCTGTTTCATCTGCACTGAGAATCTGTTCTTTAGCGTAGTCACCTTCATCAGTCATCGTAGCTAGATCTTCTGGGTAATTAGCTGCAGCTTCTACATCAGCACTTGCTCTGCTCCTTCACCTTGCACTTTTATGTCATGGAGATGGCATCTTTCCTTAAACCTCACGAGCCAACCTCTGCTAGCTTCAAGCTTTTCTTCTACACCTTTCTCACCTCTCTCAGCCTTCATAGAATTGAAGACAGGTCCTTGCTCTGGATTAGGCTTTAGCTTATGGGAATGTGGCTGGTTTGATCTTATATACAGACTACTAAAATTTTCTCTGTATCAGCAATAAAGCTGTTTTGCTTTCTTATAATTCGTGTGTTCACTGGAGTAGCACTTTTAACCTCCTTCGAGAACTTTTCCTTTGCATTCACAGCTTGGCTAACTGTTGGGCACAGGAGGCCTAGCTTTTGGCCTGTCTCGGCTTTTGGCTTGACTTCCTCACAAGCTTAGTCATTTGTAGCTTTTGATTTAAAGTGAGAGACGTGAGACTCTTCCTTTCACTTGAACACTTAGAGGCCATTGTAGAGTTATTAATTATCCTAATTTCAATATTGTCATGTCTTAGTGAAAAGGGAGGCCTGAGGAGAGGGAGAGTGATGGGGAATGGCTGGTTGGTGGAGCAGTCAGAACACACACAACACTTATTAAGTTTGCCATTTTGCATGGTTGCAGTTGTGGCGCCCCAAAACAATTACAATAGTAACATCAAATATTACTGATCAGAGACCGCTATAAAAGATATAACAATAATGAAAAAACTTGAAATGTTGTGAGAATTACCAAAATGTGACAAAGAGACATAAAGCGAGCACATGCTGTTGGAAAAATCGTGCCAATAGACTTGTTTGAGGCAGGGTTGCCACAAACCTTCAATTTGTGAAAAAACGCAATATCTGCAAAGCACTATAAAACAAAGTGCAGTAAAATGAGGTATGCTTGTGTATCCCAAATATTAATGAACCCTAGTGGCACAATGGTTAAGTACTTAACTCCTAACAAAAAGGTCAGCAGTTTGAACTCACTAGCAGCTTTGTGGGGGTGAGGTGGTGGGGGGAGACTTCGTGATTTGCTCCCATAAAGATTACAGCCTAAGAAACCCTATTGGACAGTTCTACTCTGTCATATAGGGTTGCTATGAGTTGGAATAGATTCCAGGGCACACAACAACAAAAACAACAACAATCCAAAAATATTATTGTTTCAGTAAGTAATCAATGTGTAAACTTCATGATATATTTTTCATTCTTTTTTATTATTATTAAAGCTTTAAAATCTAGTGTATATGCTATACTTTTAACACATTTCAATCCAGACTAGCTACATTTCATAGGCTCACTAGCCACACATATCTAATGGGTATAGTATTGGATATGGTAGTTCTAGAAACTAGAGAATAGGTGGCAGGTAGAAAAAAATGAACACAAAATGCTAGTATAAAAGCTGACAGATTTAACTAGAGGCCTTATTTTGATGGCGACTATCCTATTTAAAATTTTTTTTTTATTTTTTTTTTTTTATCCTATATACCTAAGAAGGGAGGCCTCAGTAATCAGGGCCAGCTACATAATTTGCTGGGCCCAATGGAAAATAAAAATGGTAGGCCCTTGTTCAAAACTCAAGAAATATAAAACTTTCTTTCATTCACATCTTTCTCTCAATTTACCATGATGTCTTTTATTTGCTGCATAATGCCGTTCTAAATGAAGAAAGGAATCCCTTGATGGTGCAAACAGTTAATGTGCTTGGATGCGACCTTAAAGGTTGGAGGTTTAAGTCTATACAGAAGTGGCTGGAAAGAAAGACTTGGGGATCTAATCACAAAAAATTAGCCACTGAAAACCCTAAGAAGTGCAGTTCAATTCTGACACAGATGTGGGTCGCCGTAAGTAGGAATTGACTTGACCCCAACTTTTTTTTTTAGGTGAGGAAGAGTTAAAATTTTAGCATTCATTTTACTCTTCATCTTTATATTGTGCAATGGCAGTTTTAAATACAAAATAAGAATATTTAATTTGTATGTGGAATCATGAAAATTATATAACTGTATTTTGTAGCTTGTACATGTAAACATTTCATTTTTACCAGATCAGTGAAAACACGACAGTAAGGCTAATTCCACTCTTTTTATTTCCCTTCTTGATGTGTACACATTCTATTCACACTCTCTATCTTCGACTTACCGATAAATAAGAAACGACGGAAGAAAAAATAACTCTAAATTGCCCAACTTTCACTTTCCTTCTATATTATTATTTTCAGCATAAGATGTTGGCTAATACAGGGAAGTAATAGGAGCAAGAAAAGAGATGATAATGTTCTTTTGTCACTCATGATTTTTAGAATGCCGTTACATTCTTCCTGTATTCAAAGTAAATTCTGGTTCAAATAGAAAACATGGTCTCCCAGGACTATCACTGACTCGCTCCTTAATAAGTCATAGACATACAGGCTTACTTTGTACTTGCTTTGAATCTCGCTTACTTCCCACGCATTGTTTCCGCTGGAATTCTGGGTTCATGGGGCATTGTAAATGTTATATGTAAAGGGGATTGTACACAAACTTACAGTGTGTATCTCTTCCATTCATGCACATGCTCATTTGTTCCATCTAACTTCACTTTCAAAACCCAAGTGCAAAGGTAAAATTATTAAGAATTTTAAGATAGCCTCAACAGAGCATTAAACTATGCTTGCGGCCATTTTGAGCACAGGACCCAGAGTTGCAGCACAGGTTGCACGTTCACTGTCATCAATTTCAACATGAAAAGCCAGAACTTTTTGAGGAAGAAATGGAAACCAAACTCATTGCCAATGAGTTGATTCTGACTCATAGTGATCCCACAGTACAGAGTAGAACTGCCCCATAGGATTTCCAATGCTGTAACCTTTATCAGAACAGACTGCCACATCTTTCTCCCACAGAGCGTCTGGTGGATTCAAACCCCTGAACTTTTGCTTAGCAGCTGAGCACTTAACCACCGCGCAACCAGTGCTCCTTGAAAAGAACATATTATTGTTTGAAACAGAAAGCTCAACGATGATCATTTTAATGCTTACTGAGAATAAATAGTCAACTCATTCTTTATCTCCCCCATCCTTCCCAAATTGCCAGAACAGAGAAAACATAAAAGTCAGAAAGAAGCCTTGATTATAAAACAAAAAAAAAAAAAGATTTTTTTTTCTAGAATACAGATTTCTAGTAAATCAATACTATTAACTACAAAAGAAAATTAACAGATTACAATTTTTGAATTAGAACTTCATCCTGCCATATTCGAAAAGAGTCAGGAAATATGAGAGCTTAGAATTTTACGTATCTGTTAGCTGGTTTAAGTTTTATGGAGAGTTAGGGCCTAGCTATTGAAAAATCAACAAGCTGAAAGCCCATTAGCTGGAGTTGAATGACAATTTGAGGCCAAACTGCCTTTCTACAACCTCAGCAGAAAGGACACTTAGAAAGGGATAATGTTATTTCTTAAATGGGAGTTAGGATTATTATGCAAATGTCACATGGGTATGTTCTACAAATGGGAATATGCCTATGAGTTTATTAAAATAATCTGAAAGAATGGTCAGTGGCAATATCATTACATTTGGGAATCAATACTATGGTTTAGACCGGTATTTACCAAAGGGGGACTGTGTACTACCTGCGTCTTACCTTCTAGTACAAAATTCAGATTTCCGGGCATCAACACTAACTTTCTGAATCAGAATTACTGGAACAAGGGAACAGGAGTTTATTTATAAAGATGCCCCCTGTATGATTCTTATCCACACAAATGTTTAAGGAACACTGTTCAGGTCTCCCTTCTTCCCAAGGCAGTGAACATACTCCGCCCATGAGAAACTGTGCTACCCCTCTTTATAACCTAGAGCTGTTATCTTATAATGGCATTAAGCAGCTATTTAGTATTTGAAGTATTCAGAGGCATAATGAAATTCTGATATGCTGAACCTGTTCTATTCATCATTTTTGTGTATTTCAGAGATTAACAAGACAGAAACAGACAACTATCTCAACAGTTGTAAGTTCAAGATTTTTATTAAAATTGTAAAAAATTAACATTCTAGATCATTCAGACTTACTTTGTGTTGGTATCAGAGGGCCAAACATTGGTCGATTTGTGCGCAGCCCCTGGTGTTTACTTTATCTCAGAAACAACTTTATTATTACTAAAGAAAATCAAAACTGGGAGAGCTTTGGAGTGGATGTATGGGAGACTGTGGCAGATGTGTGGTGGGAAGGAGTTATGTAACTTTCAAAGAGGAGGCAAAAAATGTTCACTTCTCAGTGTTCTGATTGCAGGTATCCATATTATACTCTCACAAAAGTTTTCTAAAGATTTATATAAAAGTAGTGTATGTGTTGACATTTTTTACCTCGAGGCATAAACTTATTGTCACTTCTTCTTGATATTATTAATCCCATGTTACCAAAATGGCAGACAATTAAGGAGTTGGTGGCATGTATTGATGAAACTACTGAAGGCACAGATAATATTTTTACTCACATTTTAAAAGTGCCAGCCCTAGGCCTAGTACTTTCCTCTCTTATAAAGTAGTCTTCTATTTAGAGAATACACTTAATAGTTGTGGAAATAGCACATCAATATATTTATCTCAAAGGATGGAAGAAATGTACTACTTACTAGCTCAGAATGTTGGTTAATTAGTAATTGATTTAAGCATAAAACTAAAAAGAAAATCCAATTGCCTAAATGTGTATGTATGTGTATATATATGTATATGTATGTATATATACATACACACATATACATGTGTATATGTATAATTTTTTATTGTGGAAACATTGAGAAGAGGACGGGAGAATGGCTGAAGAATGCATTCTAGAGGTGGTAACAACTGATTTAAATCTTAAAAGACCAATAGGAGTTAACTAAATGAAGAATTACAGTTTAAGAAATGGTAATATCACGAGAAAATGTCTGATAATATAAGAGCACAAAGTAAAAGAAATATGGGACATAGTAACACCATTTTGTTGCTTATAAACAACTGTTAACAAATACATCATCTTTCTTTCATAGGCTGCGGAACACGAAGGAATAAATCTATCAGCGAGAGTCTCAGGATAGTTGGTGGCACAGAGGCAGAAGAGGGTGAATGGCCATGGCAAGCTAGCCTGCAATGGGAAGAAGTGCATCGCTGTGGAGCAACCTTAATTAATGGCACATGGCTTGTGAGTGCTGCTCACTGCTTTAGAAGGTAAGTCCTGAACCTCGCAATGGAGGTGGGGTAAGCAAAGTGAATTTGAGGCATAATAGGAAGGAAATACCTCATGAAATTTGAAAGAGTTAAGTTTAACACAAATTAAAGAATGTGTGTACATCACAAACAGGTGGGACGCTCATAAACCTCAGAAGTTTTATAGTTTGAAAATGGAAATGGAATTAAAGGCATGTATATAAATTATTGGATGAACTCGGTAGGTTCTCAAGGGAAATAGGAATTACGAAGTTATCTTTAAAGGGCTTTAAGCTTGATGTCAAGGAGAATAGCCATGTCTCTCCACTGCTGCCAGGGATGAACGTTGGGTGGATTGTAGGTTGGACTGCAGTGGGGCAGTTCCACATAGTAAGAAAGATAAGTTTAGTATGAAGAAATTTGGAAGTAGCAAATTATACAACTGAGTAGGTTGACCTGTTATATTCCAAGGAATGGATGACTTTTTAACCTAGCATTAGAATGTCTACAGTATACAGTATATCATATATATACACACACACACAGTACACAGAATACCTTCTATAGCAATGCTTCGTTAAATTATTGCGTGGTCTTCTTGGTTTTCAGAGAAAGGTGTACTTTTGTGAATAGGGGACATGGGGCACGTAAAACACATTTATTTCTTTCACTATGCAGAATATGCTTTCCAGGTATCCCTTTGGAGTCACTGATGCCCAAACATGTCAAAATGCACTAGGATTTAGAGTGGGTGACTTGGCAAGTATTTCCTAGGAAATGTGCCACCGTGGTGTTTCCATCTGTGATATAATCCCTGAGTCTGATTTGCAGATTGGAAAGAGTTTTTTCTATATAGGCATACCTCATTTTACTATGCTTCACTTTATTGCTCTTCACAGATATTGTGTTTTTTTGTAATATTGAAGCTTGTGGCAACCCTGTGTCAAGCGAGCCTACTGACACCATTTTTCCAATAGCTTGTGCTCACTTCATGAGTCTGTGTTACATTTTGATAATTTTTGCAATATTTCAAACTTTTTCATCATTATTATATCTGTTATGGTGATCTATGATCAGTGCTCTACCGACCAGCCATTCCCCCGTCTCTCTCCCTCTCCTCAGGCCTCCCTTTTCCCTGAGACAGGACAATATTGAAACCAGGCCAATTAATAACCCTACAATGACCTTTGAAAGGAAGTGAAAGGAAGACTAGCATGTCTCTCATTTTAAATTAAAAGCTAGAATAGATTAAGTTTAGAGAGGAAGGCATGTTGAAAGCTGAGATAAGCCTAAAGCTAGGCCTCTTGCACCCAACAGTTAACCACGTTGTGAATGTAAAGGAAAAGTTTCTTTTTTTAAATAATTTTTATTGTGCTTTAAGTGAAAGTTTACAAATCAAGTCAGCCTCTCACACAAAAACTTATATACACCCTGCTACATATTCCCAATTACTCTCCCCCTAATGAGACAGCCCACTCTCTCCCTCCACTCTCTCTTTTAGTGTCTGTTTCACCAGCTTTTAACCCCCTCTACCGTCTCATCTCCCCTCCGGGCAGGAGATGCCAACATAGTCTCAAGTGTCCACCTGATCCAAGAAGTTCACTCCTCACCAGCATTCCCCTCCGACCCATCGTCCAGTCCAATCCATGTCTGAAGAGTTGGCTTTGGGAATGGTTCCAGTCCTGGGCCAACAGAAGGTCTGAGGGCCGTGACCACCAGGATCCTTCTAGTCTCAGTCAGACCATTAAGTCTGGTCTTTTTATGAGAATTTGGGGTCTGCATCCCACTGTTCTCCTGCTCCCTCAGGGGTTCTCTGTTGTGTTCCCTGTCAGGGTAAGCCCTCGGCTGTAGCCAGGCACCATCTAGTTCTTCTGGTCTCAGGATGATGTAGTCTCTGGTTCATGTGGCCCTTTCTGTCTCTTGCCCTCATAATTACTTTGTGTCCTTCGTGTTCTTCATTCTCCTTTGATCCAGGTGGGTTGAGACCAATTGAAGCGTCTTAGATGGCTGCTTGCTAGCATTTAAGACCCCAGACGCCACTCTTCAAAGTGGGATGCAGAATGTTTTCTTAATAGATTTCATTATGCCAATTATCTTAGATGTCCCCTGAAACCTTGGTCCCCAAACCCGTGCCCCTGCTACACTGACCTTTGAAGCATTCAGTTTATTCAGGAAACTCCTTTGCTTTTGGTTTAGTCCAGTTGTACTGACCTCCCCCGTATTGTGTGTTGTCTTTCCCTTCACCTAAAATAGTTCTTATCTACTATCTAATTAGTGAATACCCCTCTCCCACCATCCCTCCCCCCTCCTCATAACCACAAAAGAATGTTTTCTTCTCAGTTTAAACTATTTCTCAAGTTCTTATAATAGTGGTCTTATACAATATTTGTCCTTTTGCAACTAATTTCACTCAGCATAATGCCTTCCAGATTCCTCCATGTTATGAAATGTTTCACAGATTCCTCACTGTTCTTTATCGATGCATAGTATTCCATTGTGTGACTCTACCATAATTTATTTATCCATTCATCCATTGATGGGCACCATGGTTGCTTCCATCTTTTTGCTGTTGTAAACAGAGCTGCAATAAACATGGGTGTGCATGTGTCTGTTGGTATAAAGGCTCTTATTTGTCTAGGATATATTCCAAGGAGTGGGATTGCTGAATAGTATAGTAGTTCTATTTCTAGTTTTTTAAAGCTGTTTAAGGAAGTGCCAAATCGATTTCCAAAGTGGTTGTAGCATTTTACATTCCCACCAGCAGTGTATAAGTGTTCTGATCTCTCCACAGCCTCCCCAATGAAAAGTTCTTGAAGAGAGGGAAAAGTGCTACTTCAGTGAACATATGAATAAGAAAGTGAAGCAGCCTTATTGCTGATATAGAGAAAGTTTTAGTGGTCTGGTTAGAAGATCAAACCAACCACAACGTTCCCTTAAGCCAAAGCCTAATCCAGAGCAAGGATCTAACTCTCTTCAATTCTGTGAAGGCTGAGAGAGGTGATGAAGCTGCAGAAGAAAAGTTTGAAGCTAGCAGAGGTTGGTTCATGAGGTTTAAGGAAAGAAGCTGTTGCTATGATCTAAAAGAGCAAGGTGAAGCAGCAAATGCTGTTGTGGAAGCTGCAGTGAGTTATCCAGAAGATCTAGCTAAGATGACTGATGAAGGTGGCTACACTAAACAACAGATTTCAATGTAGACAAAAGAGCCTTATATTGGAAGACGATGCCATCAAAGACTTTCATAGCTGGAGAGGAGAAGTCAATTTCTGGCTTCAAAGCTTCAAAAGACAGGTTGACTCTCTTGTTATGGGCTAATCCAGCTGGTGACTTTAAGTTGAAACCAATGCTCATTTGTCATTCCAAAAATCCGAGGGCCCTTAAGAATTATATTAAATCTACTTTGCCTGTGCTCTATAACTGGAACAACAAAGCCTGGATGACAGCACATCTGTTTACAACATGGTTTACTAAATCTTTTAAGCCTTCTGTGGAGACCTACTGCTCAGGAAAAAAGATTCCTTTCAAAATATTACTGCTTGTTGACAATGCACCTGGTCACCCAAGAACTCTTGTGGAGATGCGCAAAGAGATTAATGTTGTTTTCATGCCTGCTACCACAACATCAGAAACCCTGGTGGCATAGTGGTTAAGAGCTACATCTCCTAACCAAAGGGTCAGCAGTTCAAATCCACCAGGCACTCTTTGGAAGCTCTATGGGGCAGTTCTACTCTGTCCTAAGGTTCACTATGAGTTGGAATCGACTTGATGGCAATGTTTTTTTTTTTTTTTTTACCACAACATCCATTCTGCAGCCCGTGGATCGAGGTGTAATTTCAACTTGCAAGTCTATTATTTGACTTGTTATTAAGAAATGTATTTCATCAGAAATGCAATCACTGCTTTAGATAATGATTCCTCTGATGGCTCTGGGAAATAAATGAAACACCTTCTGGAAAGGGATCACCATTCTAGATGCCATTAAGAACATTCATGATTTGTGGGAGGTAGTCAAAACATCAGTATTAACAGGATTTTGGAAGAAGTTGATTCCAATCCTCTTGGATGATTTTGGGGCGTTCAAGACTTCAGTGGAGGAAGTAACTGCAGATGTGATGGAAACAGTAATAATAGAATTAAAAGTGGAGTCTGAAGATGTGACTGAATCGCTACAATCTCATGACCAAACTTTAATAGATAAGGAGTTGCTTCTTATGGAGGAGCAAAGAAAATGGTTTCTTGAAATGGAATATTACATAAACTTAGTTGATAAAGCAGTGGAAGGGTTTGAGAGGATTAACTGTAATTCTGAAAGAAGTTCTATCGGGGGTAAAATGCTATCAAACAGCATTGCATGCTACAGAGAAATCTTTCGTGAAAGGAACAGTCAATTGATGTGGCGAACTTCATTGTTGTCTTATTTTTAGAAATTGCCACAGCCACACCAACTTTCAGCAACCACCACCCTAATCAGTCAGCAGCCATCAACATCGAGGCAAGACCCTCCATTAGCAAAAAGATTATGACTCACTAAAGCCTCGGATGATGGTTAGCATTTTTTAACAATAAAGGATTTTTTAGTTAACGTATGTACATTGTTTTTTTAGACATAATGCTATTGCACTTAGTAGACTACAGTATAGTGTAAACATAACTTTTATATGCACTGGGAAATAAAGGATTTAGTGTGACTCTTTTTAGTTAGATATTCATTTTGTTGTGATTGTCGGGAACTGGACCTGAAATATCTCTGAGGTATGTCAGTACGTAGAAGTTATAATTTTAAAAGAAAAACTTGTATTGACACCTGCAGATTACATTGTTTGATATGAAAACATTTTATTAGTGGCATAGTAAAATGGAATTTATTCTTCCTTTTTCCCCCCCAGATATAAAGATCCAGGCCGATGGACTGCTTCCTTTGGAGTAACACTAATGCCTCCAAAAATGAAACGAGGCCTCAGGAGGATAATTGTCCATGAAAATTACAAATACCCATCCCATGACTATGATATTGCAGTTGCACAGCTTTCTAGCCCTGTTCCCTACACAAATGTTGTACACAGAATTTGCCTTCCTGATGCTTCTCATGAGTTCCACCCAGGTGACCATATGTTTGTGACTGGATTTGGAGCACTGCGAAACGATGGTGAGCATCTGAACAAAAACTCAGATTACAGCAATGTAACTTTGTATTCTAATGCATTTAAAGAATGGAATGTCATTATGCCAAAATATGCTGATTGGTTGTCATATGGACCTAGGTCAAGCCAAGCCTTACTAGTGAACTACATTTTTAGAAGACATATAAATTTTTCAAGCCTTAGGTTATTATTAAGTGCATTACTATTACTACAGTAATGGTGTTTGGTAAGGTGTCTGAAAGAGTAAATATGTCTCCTAGCCACTGAACTTTTTATGAGGGAATTAACTAGCATATTAGAGATCATTAATAGACCCAATTGTGAAGATCACGGAGTATTATGAAGCCACCTTTCTTCCCAAACCCAGTTTCCTTCTGAGGTAACCAACGGACTGGAAATTACTTAAACGATTTGAGGTGCTTTCCTAGTTACCTAACTTTTCATTTGGAAACCCTGGTGGCATAGTGGTTAAGAGCTACAGCTGCTAACCAAAAGGTCAGCAGTTCGAATTTAAAGTAGGTAGGAAGAACTCTGATGAGCAATCTCTTTCTAGATATTACTGTATCTG
This sequence comes from Loxodonta africana, assembly GCF_030014295.1. Lineage (NCBI taxonomy): Eukaryota > Metazoa > Chordata > Mammalia > Proboscidea > Elephantidae > Loxodonta > Loxodonta africana. Next base: position 88,284,784 of record NC_087346.1, read on the forward strand.
AAAAACACATATCCTAAGATTCTACATCACTGTCTTACTGAATAATTATGTAAGAATTTCTCCAAATTCGTAAAATATATGTAACCCAAAAACCCACTGTCATTGAGTTGATTCAGATTCATAGTGACCCCACAGGGTTTCCAATGCTGTAAATCTCTATGGGGGCAGACTGCCGTCTCTTTTTCCTACTGAGCCACTGGCGGTTTAGAAATGCTGACCTTTCAGTTAGCAGTCAATCGGTTTAACCACTATGCCAGCAAGTCTCCTTAAAATATATGTATATCCACAAATACAAAAATATGCCACCAAGTCTCCTTAAAATATATGTATATCCACAAATACAAACATGATTTTTTCCCCTTTAGGTAGCAGTCAAAATCATCTTCGGCAAGTACAGGTGGATCTCATAGACACTAAAAGATGTAATGAACCTCGAGCTTACAATGGTGCCATAACTCCTAGAATGTTATGCGCTGGCTCCTGGCAAGGAAATAAAGATGCATGCCAGGTAAGTGGTTTTACTTATTAATACGCCCCATGCTACCTTTTTATTTTGAAATAATTATGGGAAGTTGCAAAGATGGTACCAAAGAATCCCATGTACCCTTCACCCACTTTCCCCCAATGGTTATATCTTATATTACTATTGTTGTTATTGTTAGTGGTTGTCAAGTCCACCTCTAACTCATGGCAACCCCCTGTGTTACAGAGTAGAACTACTCTATATGGGTTTCTTGGCTGTAATCTTTACAGGAACAGATGGCCAAGTCTTTCTTTAAAAACCGAGAAATTGACATGGTACAATGTGTGCTTATAGCTCTATGGCATTTTATCACATGTGTAGATTTGTGTAACCACCACCACAATCAAGATGAAGAACTATTCCATCATAACAAAGATCTTCCTTTACAGTGACACCCATTGCCTTTCTCCCCACCGTCCCTAATCTCTGGCAATCACTAATCTGTTCTTCATATTTGTAATTTTGTCATTTTGAGAATGTCGTATTAATAGAACAGTAACTTTATTTTAGAATTCCATTTTTATTTCTCTATAGTGTTTTTGATGATCTCCTTGTGGAAATTTTTTAGTGGTTCCTCTAGATGTTATACTATGCACACATAACTTATTACAGTCTACTGGTGTCAACATTTTACTATTTTGAACAAAGTGTATAATAGAAAACTTACCTCCCCTTAAGTTCCTTTACCTTCTCCTGTTCGTAATATTAAATATTAATAAGGTAAATATTAAATATTTCCTGTACATATATTGAGAACCACACTGGACAAAGTTTTTGCTTCAGTTGTCAAACATCACATAGAAAACTCAACAGGAGAAAGTCTGTTGTATTTACGCATAGTTTTGATCTTTCTGTTGTTCTTCCTTCCTAATTTTCTAAGATTTCTTCTTTTATCATTTCCTTTAGCCATTCTTTAAGGTAGATATGCCAGCGACAAATTGTCTTAGGGTCTTTTTTTTTTTTTTTTTGGTCTGAAAAAACCTTTGCTTTCCTTTCTTTTCTGAAGGATAATTTGTTGAATATAGAATTTGGGGTTGAGAGTTTTTCAGCTTCAGCAGTTAAAAAATGTTTTTGTTCTTTTGTTACTCCCCAGCCACTTTTTTTCTGGCCTCCGTGGTTTCTGAAGAGAAGTCTGCTGTCAGTCAAATTGTTCTTTTCCCTGTAAGTCAGGTGTCATTTTTCTCTTTCAGCATTCAAGACTTTTTTTCTTTGCCTTTAGTTTTCAGAAGTTGGATTATGATGTGACTTGACATGGATTTCTTTGGATTTATCCTGTTTGGCATTTGCTTAGCTTTTTGAAGCTGTAGGCTCATGTCTGTTACCAAATTTGGTAAATTTTCAGCCATTATTTCTATGAATACTTTTTCACTCCCCTTCCTTATTTCTCCTTTCCTTCTGGGACTCCAGTGGGAATAATAGATCTTTTGTTATAGTGCCACAGGTACCTGAGTTTCTTTTAATTTTTTTTTTTTTCACTCCATTTTGTCTCTGTTTTTCAGATTAGGTAATTTCTATCATTCTGTCTACATGATTACTGACTCTTTGCTCTGTCATCTCCATTCTGCTATTGAGCCTATTCCCTGAGTTTTATGTTTTGGTTATTGTATTTTTAAGTTCTAAGATTGCCATTGGGGTATCTTTGTGTCTGCTATTTCTTTGCTGAGTCTTTTTTTCCCCCATTTGTTTTAAGTGTGGTAGCAGTTGCTCATTGAGACAGTTGTATGATGGCTGCTTTAAAATTTTCATCAGATAATTCCAACATCTATTCATATTCATATTCATATTAGTGTTGGTGTCTTTGATTGTTTTTTCTTATTCAAGTTGAGATTTTCCTGTTTCTTGGTATGACAAGTGATTGTCAAATGTATTTGGGGCATTTTGGGCATTATACTATAAGACTCCAGGTCCTATTTAAATAGTTAAATCTTCTGTTTAGCAGGGCTCCTCTGAGACCACATCGGCGGGAGTGGGAGGCTACTATTTCATTACTGCCAAGTAGAGTTTGAAGTCCAGGTTCCCTACTCATTATTTTTTGACACTCAGCTAAGGGAGTAATGCCTTATTACTGATTAGCAGAGGTAGAATTTCAAGCTCCTCACTAGGCTTTTCTGATACCACCACTCTGATACTGTCATTCTTCTGATTGGACAGGCCTATATATCTAGTGTGCGCTTTACGCCCCATATTGGTATTTGAAATTCTGTGTTAACATGTATGATTTCCAATCTGAATCCATAAAATTGTACATCACCCATTTTTAATTTTCGTAATAAAAACTTTATGTGTTTGTCCTCTAATTCTTTCATATACATACTGCATCTGGCTTTTTGCCTTCATTGTGTTAAAAAAAAAAAAACAACTTAATCCACTCTGGCTTCACCACAGTCCTTTCCAACTTTTTCCTCTGTGTAAATCTGCTCCTTCTCTGCTTCATATAGGCTTGGGTCTCAATTATCAAAATGACTTATTTTTAAATAACTTTTGTATGAGCATCTTATTTTTTACAAGCAGATTATAGAGTGAAACCTGTGAGAACTGGAACTCAATGGGACTGCTTTGTTTTTCTGAGTCTCACAAATTTTCCACCTTTGACAGGGTGCAGTCTTACCACTTTTCTATCGCTATTAGTGGAAAATATTTGTGTTTTCCTTTTCTGAGAAGTTTCCAGCTTACACAGGTTCCAGGTTTCACAGGTTTTACTATAGTATCCTTGAGGCCAAGACCCATGCATTTACATATCAGTAAATATTTATTGGTTAACTGATTTAAAAATTATAAAAACATTATTTCCAATTCAGGTACTGTTAATATTAATTGATATTTTTATACTAATTAGACAATTCACAGGAAGTAGTATAACATAGGGAAAAAAGCATGTACATCAAATTCAGTTTCTGTTGTTGGTTATCATGTGACCTCAGGGAAAGTTACTTAATTTTTTTCAGCTTTAGAAAATCAAAATGGAGAAAATAAAGTCTATCTCTATGCTTTCTTGCAAGGATTACATGAGTTAATGAGATAATATGTAATTTAATTAAGAGCTTCATAGGTGTTGAACACTTAATGAGTGGTCAATGACCAGATACTTCACTGGCTGAGGGATGATCTGTCAGTTCCATGTTCTTATTACATGTATAAAGAAGCAGCTGTCTAGAGTTCACAAGATATAAACAATTTGAATTTGTGGTGCATATTTATGCATTTACCAAGTTCTACTTTTTGTCAGACTCTGTGCTAATCACCTTACATTCACTGTCTTACAGTAATTCTCAGACTAATCATCTGGGGTAAGTGTTATTGGGAACATTTATAAATAAATAAATTGAAAGCCTTAGCCAGTTTGGAAAGACCAGACCTGAGACAGAGCGCCTGAGTGGTACAAACTGTCAATGTGTCATGCTACTAACTAAAAGGAGTTTGAGTCCACCCAGAGGTGTCTCAGAAGAAAGGCCTGATGATCTACTTGCAAAAAATCAGTCATTTGAAGACTCTATAGAACACAGCTCTACTCTAACACATGTAGGGTTGCCGTGAGTTGGAGTTAGCTTGTCAGCAACTGGTTTAGACTTGAGATTTAATCCCAGGTGTCTGACTATAACATCCCTGCTCTTTATCAGTAATAGACTCTTTACCCTTTTTTGGAAGCTATGTCACACTGATTAAGAGGCAACCTCCACTGGGAAGATAACAGGAAATTGTTTTTGTCCTATATATCAGGTAAGCTAAGAGCACTGCTCTCCAAAGAGGTAGAGCCTTCAATTTCAGTGGACTGAACCCTGAATCTAAGCCAATTCTCCAGGAATTGTGTTTCTCCCCGTTATGTGGATAACTGATGGCAACCCAAGGAAGCACTTCTGCATTCAAACACACTGAAGAATTTTGAAAATAACCCATTTCATTAAACTCTTAAGTTAGAAAATAGCAAATTGCTCCGTGATGAACTGAATTTTAATTGCTAATCTCTCCTTTTCCCTTAGGGTGACTCTGGAGGACCACTTGTTAGTTCAAATGCTAGGGATATATGGTACCTTGCTGGAATAGTGAGCTGGGGAGATGAATGTGGGCAACTCAATAAGCCTGGGGTTTATACGAGAGTAACTGCCTTCCGGGACTGGATTGCCTCCACAACTGGTATCTAAGAGAGAAAAACCCAGTAGAATGGAATACATTTGTGTGTGTGTGGACCATTCTTAGAGATACAAAATTGTAAAAGAACTCTTGCAGGTAACCAAGATCTGGCCTATCTAACTAAGCTGCTTGATATATTTTCATCTTAGCTCTGCTCCACACATGAGTATCCTTCTGCCTGATGGACTCTGTCTCAACATACACCCTTTATTTCCTAGGATTTTTCTGCCATCAAGATTTTGGCTTGTTGACATAAATTTCTAATGTGTGTACAGAATTAGAAGTGATTCTTTCTTTTATTTCCCCAGCTTCTCTCATTTCAATAAATTTCCACTTTCAAGGTGTAGGACTAGGAGTGAAAGTAAACTTAAAAAGGAAAAAACTGAATTTCTTATATACAAAAGTATTCAGTATTTTTTTTTCTCTATTGAGGAAAATGATCATATTCATTTTAGAAAGTCAAGCAAACAGAGACAACAGAACGCCAAACATGTCATGATAGAGAAACAATGGGGCCTAAGTAAAACACTACAGAGAAAAACCAAGATGTAACTTTATTTTCATATCTAGTTAAACAACTACTGAGATAAATGGTGGGAAGATTCCATTTTCTTGTGATCTACAATAACTACACAGAGTCTATATAATGTACTTGCTCTGACCAAATTAAAACAATATTTATTTTAACTTTGTACTGCCAAAAATGTCAGTATATTAAAAAAAAACAAAACAAATAAGTCACCTGTGTGCTCGACATTATAATATAATCCATGAAGAAGAGGAAGATGGGAAAATGCCACTAGTCAGTTTATTGTGAATTCTTCTAAGATTTGAGACTATAATGAAATTCACATAAAGACAACCAGCATATTTTATGTAGTAAATTTTTTTTTTTTTTTTTGGCGTGGTTGGATGGGAGGGGATGATGAGATAATCCATCCAAACTATTAAGTAAAATGGGATTAGAACTAACTGCTTGTACATTTAAATTTTTTCTAAACTACAAAGCCTTGAAGGGAAGAAAGATCCAGGTGTTAAAGTATAGCTGTAACAATGCAACTGAAGCCAGGGATAAGAGCTTCAGTCTGAGGTGATTGCAGATATTTTTTGCCCTGACTACTGTATTTACAGCCTGTGTAGAGCTGGTGGTCTTGTCGGAATCATCTGGGCTCACATGGAAGATATCATAGGGAAGTTATCCCGGGAACTGCCTCTCTGCTGCATCTAATCTGTCAAGGAATTACTAACTACCTGGATATGAAACTGAAGAATAAAAACTTAATATCAGCCACCTTCATAATCTGAGTTTTTCTAAATTATTACTGAGCTGTTGTAGACACAACATTCAAGTGAATTATGAAGTCAAGAATGACACTATGACGTATGGGCAGACTAATGTTGAGATTTCATTGGGTCTCTCAGTTACCCTTTCCTCCTTGTATACAGCTACTTGTGCAAGTTCTGTACATTAGTAGGAAAAATTTTCTCTCCATTGACCCAAATAATATTTGCAAATGAGCTGATAAAACTTAGAATCTTGGCTAAGATAAGAAAACTGACATGAATTAACAGTATTAATCTTTTGCATAAAGTATTTTTTGTTCCATTTAATGAAATGTTTTGGGAAAAAAAAAAACAAATTTGAGAAAAATGATGAATTTTAAGACATAAACACAGTTCCAACTAAATTACTGTCAATGCCCCATTAAAAGAGGAGCCCAGGTGATGCAGTGGTTAAGTACTTGGCTGCTAACCAAAAGTTTGAACCTGCCAGCCGCTCAGAGGGACAAAGATGTAGAAGTTTGCTTCTGTAAAGATGACAGCCTTGGAAAGCCTGTGAGAGCAGTTCTAGTCTGTCCTTTCGGGTCTTTATGAGTCGGAATTGACTCAACAGCAACGGGTGTTTTGCTTCGATCCCATTAAAAATTGATTGCTTTTGTCTCAGTACATTCTCCAGCTGGGCCTCTAGGTGGCACCTCCAAGCTCTAAGAACCTAATGCATGAAGAACTGGATCTTCAAGTAATACTGAAAAATGTAGTAGAAATTCTATGATAGGACCTTGAAATGCAAAAGAATGCAGTTCATTCTTGCATAGGCATTTACATGGCATACTTATTAGTTAGTATTTCCCATATTTCTGGAGATTAGATTCCAAACTAAAAAAAGAAAAAGAAAAAAGTGATGCATGTGATTTGAAGAATTCCCTCTGCGACAAACTTGAGGATATCTAAATTAAGGAGAAATTTTAATATTTTAAATTGCATTATATTTCTCAGAGAAAAAATTTTGGTATTTCCTTTTACAAAAGATTTGAGAAATAGAGGCTGGAGTCACAGTGAAAATATGAGCAATAGTTGAAACTTGATGTACACAGAGAAATGGATAATACAGAGTCATACTTTTAAAATGAAAACTCCTTTTGAAAGGTACACCTTATCTTTACTTGTTGACTCTCTCATTACTCAATATTTCACATTTATGACAATAGTAAAAAATCTACCATCGATTATTTGGCACATTAATGATGTACTTCTGGCAGTAATGAACACTGAGGTGTGAGGTGAGAGTAATGCTGGCTTTTGTGGGTAAAGTTATGTGTCACCTTAGCTGAGCCATGATTCTCAGTGGTTTGGCAGTTATGTAATGATGTAATTTGGCAGTTAGGAAATGATGTAATTTGGCAGTTATGTAATGATGTAATCGTCCTCCATTTTGTGATCTGATGTAGCATCCTCCATTTTTACATAACACCAATTTTGCATAATGACTGGTCTTCGGAACATAACCATGTAGATAAGTGAGGAGAAGGTGTAAAGTCATGACTCTAATGATATTTTTTAATTGTACAAGAGGGCGGGAAGTTCCTCATCTATATATTTTACCTCTCTTCCCTCTGAGCCTCATAAAGTTCTCTGTATATAATAATCTTTCAATAAATGTTGTTGAATGGCTCTTTTATTTTTGTGTTATGCAGAAAACATAGCTTTATTATTTTTTACAGGTTAATTTTAAGAAGTCTTTCCTAGGTTTTAGTAACTGTATGACATAAGTTATTTAAACACTCTAGACCTCAGTTTACTCACCAATAAGGCAGGGATAAGAATATTTACCTCCGATGGTTGTTGTAGGCATTAAAATGAGTTAATGTTTGAAAATGCTTAGCACAGTTCTTGAAACATGGTAGGTACTCAGGAAATGGTAGATATTATAACTGTGGCTGTAACAAAAAAAAAAAAGTCTTGTTTTAAACAATATGATACTTGATCATAATAGCTGAATAAATATTTTTGAAATGAAGAAATAATTAGATCAATAGAATTGGCTGGTTTCTTGTTTCAGTCTCATTCTAAAAAAGAAGTTTTATTGTGATCATTCCAAAACATGGTACTCTATGACCATGAGAGTTTATTCTAATTGTTCATTTCACTATTTTAAAGTGATAATCCTTATTAACCATAGAGCAACAGGATTAGATCAAGTTTAGTTCAAGTGTTGCCTCCTCCATGAAGAATTCCTTGATTTCTTCAAATGGAAGCAACATCCTCTTTTCTGCAATTCTGAAATATAATGTTCCTTTGAGATAACTGTAGATTCACATACAGTTGTAAAATATAATTCAGAGAGATCTTGTGTACTTTTTTCTAGTTTCCCCCAATGATAGTATCTTGCTTAACAATAGTACAATATCACCATCTGGAAATTGACATGAAGACAACTCATCAACTTTACTCAGATTTCACAAGTTTTAAAAATATACACACTGTGTGTGTGTTTAGATCTGTGTGATTTTATCACAAGTGTAGATTCATATCACTACCACCATAGTCAAGAGACAGAACAGTTCCATCTGAAGAATCCCCTATGCTATCCTTTTATAGTCACACTCACCTCCCTCCCTAATCTATTCTCCATTTCTCTAACTTTGTTATTTCAAGGAGAGTAAACAAATGAAACCATACAGTATGTAACCTTGTAGGATTGGCTTTTTTCACCAGCATCATCCCCTTTAGATCTATCCAAGTTGTTGTTTGTATCAATATTTCATTCCTTTTTATTACTGAGTAGTATTCTATGGTATGAGTGTACCACAATTTGCTTAACCATTGACCCATGGAAGAATATTTGGGTTGTTTTTAGTTTTGGGTTATTACAGTAAGCTACTATGAACATTCACGTGCAAGTTTTGTAGAAACATACATTTTTATTTCTCTGTGATAAATGCCCAAGAGTGCAATTTCAGGGCCATATAGTAAGCACATGTTTAGCTTTTGAAGAAACTGCCATATTCATTTCCAGGATGGCTCCTTACCAGTTTTTAAACTATTTGTACTTATCACTCTCTACTTACGTATTTTAGATAGCATGAATAGATTTGATTTCAACAACTAGACTGCAAGTTTCTTAGGAGTAGGGACTGTGACTGATTCATTTGTATACCTTTCATAGTTTATAGGGAAGTACATTATTTATGATAGGTGCTCAACAGATATTTATTAAGTGAAGAGTGAATATACAGTGTGAAAAGCAAACAAGCAGCAATATATGTAAAATAAAAAGAAACAATGACTTGAATACAAAAGAATTAACAGTATTTCCTTCATGAATGTGTAATGACCTAATTGTTGTATTTCTGTACTTTGCCACAAGTACCTCTAAATATCTTATTTTGGTTAATATAAAATCTTGTTCTTTACTTTCCTACGTGGTATGCAATCAGACTAAAAACACAGTTTGTATGGTGAGCCTATAATTGTGCCTGAATTTATCTCCTGATATATGATGTATGTAATGATTTTCTGACATCTCTGTATCAGCTTCTACACTGTACTTGTGGGGTGGATTCTAATATAGGGATATACTCAATAAATATTTGTTCATCTTCTTAGTTTAATTTTTATAACCATGACTCAATAATTTGTTTGTCCTAATGTAATTTTTATTATACAGTTCTCAAGGTGGAGTGAAAGACAGAGGCTGTGACGTGGAATTTTAAGGTCTCCATTAGTTGACATGCTTTGGTATGGCTGTACCCTGCTTATAATTACAGCCTTGCATATGCCCTTGACTTCTTCCCCAATCTCTCTTTCTCTTTGCTACTTTACACAAAGAATTAGATCTTTGTCCTTGGTTCCTGAGAAATAATTTCTAAAATCTTGGAATTTCCCCAGCGATTGAAGTGTCTTTGATGAGGCCTCCAGAGCACACCTGAAGGTTTATGCTAATGAGGCAATTCAGGTCAGAAAGATCACCTTGTGATATCAGCCCACTTAGGGGGAGAAGAAGGCATGACTCAATCAAACATGTGTGAAGCCCTAATAAAGGCTCTGGACAGGGAGACTCAATGACTTCCTGGTTGGTGACAGACATCAATGAACGTGGTATAGAAGCATATCCCTTTTTGGGACACAGAAGATCCATGCTGGGTACCCTCTCAGACCTTGCTGTATGCATCTCTTCATTTGTATTCTTTATTTTTTTTGCCATAATAAAACTAATTTTAAGTATAGAGCTTTCCATGAGTTCTGGGAGTCATTCTAGCAAATTATCAAACCCAAGCGGGTAGTAGGAGCCAGCAGGTCAGAAGTGAAGGGAGCCCTGGGGACTCTCGAGCTTGTGCTGGCATTCTAAAGGTACAGTGGGAAAACTCCAAATTTGTAGCCAGCAGGTCAGAAGAGAGGATATTGTGGGGACTCACAAGCTTGTGGCTGGCGTCTGAAGTCTTGAGCAGACCTGGCAGTCTGGAGGACTGTGCCCTTTTACTTGTGAGGTCTGAGCTAGCTCTGGTGGTTAGGGTCAGAGAAAAAAGTGCCACATTTGCAGCTGATGTCAGAACATAAGTGAAACAGAATTGATAATAAATTGATTTGGACTGATTACTTAAAGTTTCATGTCAGAGGAGCGAGATCTGGGATTTAATATTGTCGGCAGCTACTCTGCCACACTTACTTTTTACCACCACTTTGGTAAAATCCAACTCTTTCCTCCAATATCCATGTAGCTAAACATGGTTAAACAAAAATGCACAACTAGATTGACTGGTCTGACTTCAAATTCATGATCATAAACCTCTGGTATAATCCTAATGCTTCCTGGCCATCCTTGCAGTTCAGTGAATTGCTTTCATATGGCCTTTCTGGCAATGGTCTTGTAACTCTTACAAAATGATTGGCAGAGCCACAGTCTTGCAAGTGATTGGTTGATTACTACATAAATTGAATGACTGTGGCCTACAAATGGGGTTGGTCAGTTTGTGGTCCTGGTGGGAGGGCCATTCCTTGAAATTGACAAGGAGTAGGCTTATATGGAGGAGCCCTGGTGGTGCAGTGGTTAAACACTGGGCTCTAACCAAAAAGTTGTCAGTTCAAACCCTTCAGCCACCTCTCAGGAGAAATGTGTCTCAGTCTGCTTCTGTAAAGATTTAGAGCATTGGGATACCTATGGGGCACTTCTACTCTGTCCTACAGGGTCACTGTGAGTCAGAATGTGACTTGATGGCAATGGGTTAATTTTTTTGGTTTGGGTAAGCTTATGTAAGGGCCAATCCTGCAGAGTTCCAGGGAGACCTCTCTATCATCAAGAAAAGTCTTGGACCATGCACCGGGGATCCCTGCCCTGAGAACCTCCTAGACTGAGAAGAAAGGGTTGTAACACCAAAGACAGCCCAAGACAGTGAGACAGTGGCGGTGGGCTTGCCAGCCCATGATGTGAGAGCTGAGTGGCTTCAGGCAGGTGGCTTGTCAGTGGAGCTGAAAGTGTTGTAATACTTGCCCATGCAGGGCAGAGGCCTGTGTGTGCCCTCTGCAGGGGTTGCCTCATAGGATCCAACCAAAATATAGCCAAAATCAAGAAAACACTGATAAAGCAATAGAAAAATTTAAGAAAATAATAGAACAAAATTTCAAAATAAATTATTAAAAATCATACAAAAACAGCAATTAGAAATCCAAAACGTAAACAACAAAATTTCAGAACTAGACAATGCAATAGGTTTTAGGAAAAAATTTGAAACAACGGAAAACAAAATCAGTGAAACTGAAGTCAAATGCAGAGATGCCATCTGGAGGAAAAATCAGGGAAAAGAATGAAGCAGAATGAAGAAAACCTAAGAACTATGTGGGATACAATCAAGAGCAAAGGCTGTAGTCTGATCTTTATCAGTAAGTGTTTCAAGTCGTCTTCATTTTCAGCAAGCAAGATTGTGTCATCTCATCTAACTCAAATGGCGTAACATACTTTGTAAAGAAAATGTTTTATGTCCTACTTTGGTAGTAGCGTCTGGGGTCTTAAAAGCTTGTGAGCGGCCATCTAAGATATTCCACTGGTTCCACCCCATCTGGAGCAAGGGAGAATGAAGAAAACCAAAGACGTAAGGGAAAGATTAGTCCAAAGGACTAATGGATCAAAAATACCACAACCTTCACCAGACTAAGTCCAACTAGATGGTACCTGGCTACCACCACCTACTGCTCTGACAGAGATCACAATAGAGGGTCCTGGACAAAGCTGGAGAAAAATGTAGAACAAAATTCACACAAAAAAGACCAGACTTACTGGTCTGACAGAGACTGGAGAAACCTTGAGAATATGGCCCCGCACACTCTTCTAACTCAATACTGAAGTCACACCTGAAGTTCACCCCTCAGCCAACGATTACACAGGCCCATGAAGCAAGCAATAACAAATGTAGCTCAACCATGTATACAAGACTAAATGGGCACACCTACCCAGGGGCAAGGATGAGAAGGCAGGAGGGACAGGAAAACTGCAATAGGAAACCCAGGGTTGAGAAGGGAGAGTGTTGACATGTCATGGGGTTGTTTGATCAATTTCATAAAACAATATGTGTACTAACTGTTTAATGAGAAACTAGTTCTGTAAACCTTCATCTAAAGTACAATAAAAAAAGAATGTCTGCCTTGAGCACCATGCTCTCCGAAGGTGTATCTATCTGGGATCGAACAGACAACAGCAACATAAAAGATTATGTAGGAAACTATATAGGAAACTTAGCCAGCAGTGAGTTTATGTTAATTGAGGAGGAACAACTCAGAAAAGGAGAGTGAGAATGTTGGCATAACTGGAAAAATGTAATCAATGTCACTGAATTGTTTGTGTAGAAACGGTTGAATTGGTGAATGTTCTGCTGTGTATATTCTCAACAAAAACAAAAACAATTATAAAAAAACTTAAAAAGGATTATATGATTTTGTCTCCACAAGAGTATCTATCCTAAAGTAAACACATTTAATGGTAAATTTCAGAAGCATTCCCATTGAGATCAGAAACAACACAAGCATGGCTGCTATTGCCACCAATATTCAACACTGTATTGTGGATTTTAGCCAAGCAATAATATAAACAAAAGAAATAAGAGCAATAAGAATTGAAAAAAATTCAAAAATGTCACTATTTATAGATAATTGTCTACATAGAAAATCCAAGAAAATCTACGGACAACTACTAATATTTGTAAGAGACAGCAGATTTTCTAGATGTACTATCTACTAATACCAATCAGTAGCATTTCTATACACTAGCAATAAACAATTAGAAACCATAATTGAAAAAAAGTTACCAGCCACAAGTGCAAGCAAAACTTGAAACATAGAAATAAATGTATCAAAGATGTTCTTTCTATGCCTTTATGAGGAAAATTACAAAATGCAGTTAAAGCGTAGAATAGAAAATCTGGACAAGTGGAGAGATAAACCATATTCATAAATAATCAACATCATAAAGATGTCTAATCTTCCCAAAATATTCTATGAAATAGATAAAATTTCTATCAAAATCTGAAAGCCCTCCTTGTATCTTAATAAACCGATTCTTAAATTCACATGGCAGAATAAAAGGTTAAGAACAACCGATGTAAACTTGAATAAAAATAATATTGAGAAATATATGCACTCAGAATTCATAATTTATTGTTTTTTTTTTTTTTTTTTTATAGCAGGGGTTGGCAAACCATAGCTCATGGGCCAAATCTGGCTTAATGCCTCCTTTTGTAAATAAAGTTTCATTGGAAAAAAGTCCTGTTCATTTGTTTACATATTGTCTATGGCTGCTCTTGTGTTGCAATGGCAGTTGAGTAGTTGCAACTGAGACCATATGGCTTGCAAAGCTTCAAATATTTACTATCTGTCTCATTACAAAAGAGATTTGTTTTTATAATAACCATTGTTTTATAATGACCCTTAGCAGAGGAAAAGATATATAGGCCAGTGAAACATAGGAGAGAGCTAAGAAACATGGAGGTGCCATTTGTGAAATTGGAGGCATTATACACCAATGGAAAAAGGATAAATTTTTAATAAAGGAATCTGTGAAAACAGGCTATTAATAAGAAAGAAAAACAAAAAACACAAAATTTGAAAATTATTTCATGCCACCACAAAAAATATTTCTGAAGTTTTTTAGACCTGAATATGAAGAAATATGACTTTAAATATTAAAGGAAAATGCTTTAAAGAAATCAAGGAGGAAAAGATTTTTTTTAACATTTTATCTCTCACAGTACAAATTATAAAGGAAAAAGTATGACAAACTAGACTATTATGGATTAAAAAAAAAAAAGAACAAGCAAACCCTGTGCGTAAGAAATGAACCTAACAAATTAATACCAGTATATGTACAGAAAGGAGCCCTGGTGGTGTAGCAGTTAAGCACTAAGCTGATAATTGAAAGGTCAGCAGTGAGAACCCACCAGCCAGTCCAGGGGAGAAAGATGTAGCAGTCTGCTTCCCTAAAGATTAGAACTTTGGAAACAGTATATGGTAGTTCTACCTTGTCCTATTGTGTTGCCATGAGTTGGAATTGACTCCTCAGCAATGAGCTTGGCTTTGGTTTGAATATGTAAAGAACTCACACATACCCATAGGACAAAGGCTAAATAATCCAATAGGAAAAATAAACTGAGGATATAAACAGGATTCTCAGAAGAAGAAATACAAATACTCCTCCCTCTAAAAATGTGAAATGGTGATTATTCTCACTGGTAATCGGAGCAATGCAAGTGTAAACCACACAAAGTAGAACTTCATTCACATCAGAATGACAGCAATATTAGTTCTATTAAAACCAGGGGCAGATTAATCAGTAAGCAAGGTACGTATGGGCTTACCTGTGTGCACTTACTAATCTGTAGTGAACAATTTCACATCAAAGATGTGGTGAAAAATAGGTGAAACTGTTCACTACAGATTAGTAAATACATACAAGTAAACCCGTGTGTACCTTGCTTTTTGGGTAATCCAGCCCTGATTAAAACTGATACCTTATGAAAAGTCACTTGTCAAAAACTGGTTACAACTAGTTTCACCTGAGGAGGAACAAGTCAGTATAATGGAATTAGTAAACACAGAGTTAGGATTATCCTGATTTACCACAAAGCTGCCTATTGGATGTACCTCTTGGATGACAAACCCAAGATGGACTATTATATTTTACTAAGTAGCCCAGACAACAAAATTTGTCATTCCCTGCATGACTCCTATCTTGAAACTAAAGAAACAAGACCGTCATTGACACTAGTTAAACAAGTTTCATCTTATTTGTGCTCTACATCTCACCTAGCCCATAAAAACAAACCAACCAACATTGGATATAACACATAGCCCTGTGAAACACATTTATCATCACTATTATCCCTGCCACTGCAACAAAAGCACATTATGTGCAGGTAAGTGGGATTTGATTTGAACAATTAAGTCTATGAAACCTAACAAGTTGCTAGAGTATCTACTAGTTTTTTTGTTAATTGGTAACTTTCTCTAATTTAGATCTTTATTTCTGGATACTGTCAAGAAACATGCTATTTTTTTCTGAGGTCTACAAAGCCCTGCAAATTCTTTGGGAAAATTTTAGAAAGCTTTTTTAAAAATGAGAATTCAGCAGATTTTTTTTCTTACTAGGGAAGAATATAAGTATGTAATTGACCTGGATTGTTAAGGAAATGAGGCATAGCACTTCCTTCATAACTGCCCTGGTGGCACAGTGGTTAAAGCACTAGGCTGCTAACCAAAATGTTGGCAGTTCTTCAAATCATCAGCTGCTCCTTGGAAACCCTATGGGGCAGTTTTACTCTGTCCTATATGGTCTAGTCACTATGAGTCAGAATCGACTCAACAGCAGTAGGTTTGGTTTTTGGTTTTATATAAGTACACTGCCATTTTTTATTCTCCAGTAATAAAACTAAAATCATATTTTCTAATATGAAAAAGCTTTCTTAGAAATAATTTAAAAATCTGAACACTGTTATAAAATTTTGTATATAGAGAACAAAAAAAAAAATAATGTACTTTAAAATAGAGATCCTGAATTAACAGCTAATAAACTGCAGGTGGTCCTCAAAACTTCACAGATTTTCAAATGGGTTCCCTTCCATAGGCTCTCTTCTTTTCCACACTCCCCAAATTTTGGTTTACCAGGGTTACATACGAAAGTAGAGGGGACAGTCTATTCAACCCATTAGATCATTACAGTTCTCTGCTCCTTATCTAGAACTCTCTCTCTTGTGATTTAAAGTCCTCTATGGAGGGAAAAAGGTAGATAATTTATAAAATTTAGGGACGTCTAGACTGGAATCTTGCTTTAATGCCCCTCACTACATAGCAAAATTTAATATAAGGTGTATTTAATTCAAATGGTCTGTAAATGGAGTTCTACTAAGTACAAAGTTTATTTTGTTATGCTTTGCAGTTTAACTGTTAAAGCAATACCAGAATGTGGTTATAAGGAATCTAATGTATGAGGTGATACCTGGAATTGACTTTGAGGATAGAATTACAGTAAGACTGATGTTTTTAAATGTGAATAGTATAGTTAACATAGTTAACATCCTTTTTATTCACATCACTATTGCGATTTCACTAAATTGAATGGTTGGTTATGCCAAAATAACAATGATACTTACTTGATGTAAATTCAATCCAAAAATGAGGTATCATGGTCTAGTTAAGTATATGGAGTTAGTTAAATTAATTGAAGATTAACTTCTATTTTCTTTGTTAAATGAGTGATTGATCATGGGATGCAAATTCTTACCTTTTAAAAATGCATTTGGTAAATGAAATAGTAAATTGTTTCATTAGCAGATCTCTTTTTGGTAATTTAGAACATCATTTTAGCACATTCAGCTGTTTTTCAAAAATGATAATAACCTAATAATAAAGCTATTATTAAAAAGAAAAGTCAATCTCTAGATTTCCTAGAGGAAGGATTGAATAAATTATAAAAAGTTATTTCATTACTAAATCATTATTTGCCAAATACTGTGATCATGTCGACATAGAATAACTGCCTTAATTGTTTTTGACATGAAGAAAGCCATATAGAAGGGGAAAAGTCATATCAGACCCATAGACAACAATATGTATTCTTTAGAACTTTCCAGATGATCCAAAGTAGTCTTTTAGAGGAAAAACCTCTTATAAGCTATAAGGTAGTAATTGATTGCACAGAAACCATCTCAGTCACTTCAGAATCACTCTTTAGGCTCTGCAATGTTTGAGTTCCCCATATTCATATGTATGCCTCAGAAACACTAAACTATCAGAGTAAGTTACAAATGGCTTATCCAAAACAAATTTGAGACCTAAGATCTCGCTCTCATGGTAACTTTCTTCTAGTCATTAGAAGAGATACCTTTTCAGAAATGAATAGGGTTATAAATATTGACATTAATTAGTTGAATTGCATAGTCTCTTTAAAGTATGATTCATTTGTGTAAGAAACACTGTGCCTGAATAGACCTTTTACTCCGAAGAGATTAAGCAACAGAATTCCAGTATGAAAGTATACATGGAATGTGTCTGGAATAGGGAGTTTCTATAAAGAGCTTTGACAAATAAAGTTGGTTCTGGGGAACACTAATTAACAAGTCATCAAAAGAGACAAAGAGGTATAAGGAAGAAGTAAGATTGAAAACAGAGATCAAAGTAGAGAGGAAATAAGACTGGGTGGAGTTGCACACTTGTGGCATAAGGTAATGTTAAACAAACAAACAAACAAACAAAAAAACCCCAGAATTTGTCTGCCTAAGAGTTGATTGGTCCTGGAAGAGATGAGAACAAAAATGCACTCATTCATGGGGAATATCTAATATGCAAATATATCCTGTTATAGATTGAACTGTGTTCCACCAAAATGTATGTCAACTTGGCTAGGCTGTGATCCCCAGTATTGTTTGACCATCTACCATTTTGTCATCTGATGTGATTCTCTTACGTGTTGTAAATGCTACCTCTTTATGTTAATAAGACAGAACTCAATCTACAAGATTAAGTTGTATCTTAAGTCAATCTTTTTTGAGCTATAAAAGAAAGAAACGAGCAGAGAGACAGAGGGGACCTCATACCACCAAGGCTGAAGAACCAGGAGGGAAGCACATCCATTGGACCTGAGGTCCCTGCACTGAGAAGCTCCTAGACCAGGGAAAGATTGATGGCAAGGACCTTCCCCCAGAGCCAATAGAGGGAGAAAGACTTGCCCTGGAGCACTTTCAATTTGGACTTCTAGCCTCCTAGACTGTGAAAGAATAAATTCCTCTTTGTTAAAGCCATCCACTTGTGGTATCTGTTATAGCAACACTAGATAATTAAGACATATCCCCTAACTACAAACTCTTCTGTTTTGGGAGCTTTCTTTAGAATGATGCAGTAGGAAATAAAGTGACAAAGGAAATGGTTAATGGTTCAAACTTAAACTTTGTATTTGAAATCACAAAGTTTTGTGAGACAACCCATCCTCCAAAAAGGAGATTTCATGACACCATGTCTTTCAAGATATGGAGAATAACTTGTGTTTGAACCTCATGTAGATTAGATTAAGGGTAGCGATAAGACCTAACTCTAACCCTAGACCACTCTATCTATGTAATACCAAGTCATCATATTTTCTAATTCATTTTCATCTAATTGATTGGTTTTGATGATTAAGCAACTAACTTATTAATTTATACTATACAAATCATTTGTGTTCCCTGCAGAAAAATTAGAAAATATAGTTAAGAATTTTAAAAAAGGAAAAAATCTACCCATAATCTCACAACACAGTGATAATAATTATATTACGTATTTATAAATCTTTATATGAGTACATAAATGATTTGATGTTGTTGTTAGGGGCCATCGAGTTGGTTCCAACTCATAGCAACCCTATGCACAAGGGAAGGAAACACTGCCCATCCTTGCACCACCTTCGCAATTGTTGCTATGCTTGTGTCAATTCATCTCCTTGAGGGTCTTCCTCTTTTTCACTGACCCTTTACTTTACCAAGCATGATGTGCTTCTCCAGGGACTGGTCCCTCCTGATAACATGCCCAAAGTATGTGAGACGTAGTCTCACCAGCCTTGCTTCTAATAAGCATTCTGGTTGTGCTTCTTCCAAGACTGATTTGTTCATTATTTTGGCAGTCCACGGTATTCTTCACCAATGCCACAATTCAAAGACATCAATTTTTTGATCTTCCTTATTCATTGTCCAGCTTTTGCGTGCGTATGAGGCAATTGAAAACACCATGGCTTGAGTCAGGGCGCACCTTAGTCCTCAAGGTGACATCTTTGCTTTTCAATAATTAAGAGTTCTTTAGCAGCTGATTTGCCCAATGCAATGTGTCATTTGCTTTCTTGACTGCTGCTTCCATGGGTGTTGATTGTGGATCCAAGTAAGATGAAATCCTTGAGAACTTCAGTCTTTCATGGTATTGCTTATTGGACCAGCTGTGAGGATGTTTGTTTTCTTTATGTTCAGGTGTAATCCATACTGAGGGCTGTGGTCTTTGATCTTCATCAGTAGGTGCTTCAAATCCTCTTCTCTTTCCGCAAGCAAGGTTGTGTCATCTGCATAACACAGGTTGTTAATGGGCCTTCCTCCAATCCTGATGTCAAGTTCTTCTTCATATAGTTCAACTTCTCAGGTTATTTCTTCAGCATACAGATTGCATAGGTATGGTGAAAGGATACAACCCTGACTCACACCTTTCCTGACATTAAACCATGCAGTATCTACTTGTTCTGTTTGAATGACTGCCTCCTGATCCGTGTACAGATTCCTCATGATTTTCCTCAACGTTATCCATAATTTGTTACAATCCACACAGTCGAATGCCTCAGCATAATCAATAAAACACAGGGAAACATCTTTCTGGTATTCTCTGCTTTCAGCCAGGATCCATATGACATCAGCAATTATATTCATGGTTCCATCTCCTTTTCTAAATCCAGCTTGAATTTCTGGCAGTTCCCTGATGATATACTGCTGCAGCCGCTTTTGAATGATCTTCAGCACAATTTTGCTTTCATGTGATATTAATGATACTGTTTGATAATTTCCACATTCAGTTGGATCACCTTTCTTGGGAATAGGCATAAATATGGATCTCTTCCAGTCCATTGGCCAGATAGCTGTCTTCCAAATTTCTTGGCATAGATGAATGAGCACTTGCAGAGCTTCATCCCTTTGTTGAAACGTCTCAATTGGTATTCGATCAATTCCTGGAGCCTTGTTTTTCACCAATGCTTTCAGTGCAGTTTGGACTTCTTTGTTCAGTACCATTCATTCCTGGTCATATGTTACCTCTTGAAGTTGTCGAACATCGGCCAATTCTTTTTGGTATAATGACTGTGTATTCCTTTGATCTTATTTTGATATTTCCTGCATCATTTAATATTTTCCCCATAGAATCCTTCAGTATTGCAACTTGAGGTTTGAATTTTTTCTTCAGTTCTTTCAGCTTGAGGAATACTGAGTGTGTTCTTCTCTTTTGGTTTTCTATCTCCAGGCCTTTGCACATGTCTTCATAATATTTTACTTTGTCTTCTCAAGCTGCCATTTGAAACCTTCCTTTCAGTTCTTTTACTTCATTTTTTCCTTTTGCGTTAGCTAGTCCGTGTTCAAGAGCAAGTTTCAGAGTGTCTTCTAACATCCATTTAGGTCTTCTCTTTCTTTTCTGTCTTCTTAACGACATCTCACTTTCTTCATGTATGATGTCCTTGATGTCATTCACAACTCATCTGGTCTTCATTCATTAATGTTCGATGGCTCAAATCTATTCTTGAGAAGGTTTCTAAATTCAGATGGGATATACTCAAGGTCATACTTTGGCTGTCTTGGACTTGTTCTAATTTTCTTCAGTTTTAACTTGAATTTCCATATGTGTAATTGATGGTCTGATCTGCAGTTGGCCCCTGGCTTTGTTCTGACTGCTGATATTGAGCTTTTCTGTTGTCTCTTTCCACAGATGTAGTCAATTTGATTCCTGTGTATTCCACCTGGCAAGGTCCACGTGAATAGTTGCCGTTTATGTTGGTAAAAAATGGTATTTGTAATGAAGAAGTTGTTGATCTCACAAAATTCAATCATGCGATCTCCAGCATCATTTCTATCACAAGGCCATATTTTCCAACTACTGATTCTTCTCTGTTTCCTGCTTTTGCATTCCAATCACCAGTAATTATCAGTGCATCCTGATTGCATGTTCGATCAATTTATGACTGCGGATGTTGGTAAAAATCTACAATTTCTTCATCTTTGGCCTTAGTGGTTAGTGCATAAATTTAAATAATAGTCCTATTAACTGGTATTCCTTGTATGCGTATGGATATTATCCTATCACTGACAGCATTGTAGTTCAGGATAAATCTTGAAATATTCTTTTTGGTCATGAATGCAATGCCATTCCTCTTCAAATTGTCATTCCCAGCATAGTAGACCATATGATTGTCTGATTCAAAATGACTAATACCAGTCCATTTCAGCTCTCTAATGCCTAGGATATCCACACTTACGTGTTCCATTCCATTATTGACAATTTCCAATTTCCTGGATTCACACATCATACATTCCATGTTCTGATTATTAATGAATGTTTGCAGCTGTATCTTCTCATTTTGAGTCGTGCCACATCAGCAAATGAAGGTCCTGAAAGCTTGACTCCATTCATATTGTTCAGGTTGACTCTGCTTTGAGGAGGCAGCTCTTTTGAGTGCCTTCCAACCTGAGGAGCTCATCGTCCGACACTATATCAGACAGTGTTCTGCTACTATTCATGAGGTTTTCATAGGCTAATTCTTTCAGAAGTAGATCGCCAGGTCCTTTTTCCTAGTCTTAGTCTGGAAGCTCAGTTGAAACCTATCCGCCATGGGCGGCCCTGCTGGTATATGAATACTGGTGGCATAGCTTGCAGCTTCACAACAATACACAAGCCCCCACAGTACAACAAACTGACAGATGCATGGGGAACATAAATAATATGGTCATAGTACAAAGACACAATCATACCAATACAATGTTTGGTAACCTGTTTTAGATTAAAAAAAAAAATCAATTTCTCCTCAGCAATATGAGAGCAAGAACCATGTCTATTATGTTCACTACTATACCTCCAGCAGCTAATGCAGTATCTGGCACGTAGTAGGTGCTCAAATATGACTTGTTAAATGAATGAACTTTAGATTCTATCCTCTTTAAGGTATTTGAGTCTTCTAGGCTTTAAAATAATGCAAGGAACTAATACAAAAATTAAGTCATCTTATATGAGTTGAAGAAGAGTTATTTAGGTTTAGACTGTCACCTGATTTGAGTCTTTTCTTCCCTTCCTAGACCCAGTATATCTTCTGGGAGAAGATATTTGCCAGTATGGATGGTGGGATTCCAAGACTGTCATCACTCCAAGCATAATGAGAGCCACCATTCATTGGTCTCTTTATTCATTTCCTTGCAGTTGGTCAATATTAACTATATTTCCATTTCACTTTTACAACTGATTTTCTGTTTAGTTTTAAAAATTGACAAGAACCAACACCAGTATGAAATTTTTGCATGGAAAGTTTTCTTATTTACTTACTATTTTATTTCAGTAGAATACTTTTGTATTTACTTGGTACAGAAGTTTATGAGTTTTTAAACCAGATGCCTCCTTGATCCACTTGATAAGCTATATCACCAACTGTGAGGGAAAAGGGTGAGACTTAAGTGCTGAACACTTTGATGCTTACAATGTTTCCTATATCAGCATTACTTTTTTAGAAAGGTAAACTGGGCTAACCACTAATCTAGAAAAGTTTAGATTACACACATAAATTAGATTTCATCTGTATTGCATACTTAGGTTGATTTTTAGCAGCTATCTGGATTACTGTTTTGAGAAGGACTCTGAGAGTATGCTGGACTTTTCAGGACACTGACGTGAAGAGAATGAGCAGGAGGGCTGCTTGAATGCTGGGTGGTTGCCATTTATGGCATATGTGGGTATTCATTACCCTTCATTTCCCAAACCCCTTTTTGTTCCTCCTTCTTTATTTCTAAAGCTGGGTTGAGTTTTAGTTTTGAGGCAGAGCTATGAATGGACTTGAGCCCACTTCCTATTTCAAAACTCTTTGAGTATTTCTTTATTTCACAGGAAAGATCTACTATTACCAAGGCAATTTTCATATTTTTGGAGTTATATACAATGCCAGGTGTGAAAATGCAGCTTCACAAGTGGGCACCCCTTTGAGCAAAGATATGGTGACTCAGGTAAGTTAGAGCCTTTCTTATTAATTTCATTACAAATTTGATTGAATTTGACATAGTGGTTCAATTTTTTAATTTCTTGGCAGATGCATTTCAAAATTCTAGTATATACAAAGAATATATCGACTCTCATGTCATCAAATTTCTATCAGCTCAAACTCCTTCAAGACCTTATGGAAAGGGTTTTAAATAACAACATCAAAAAAGACAAGCACAGACATAAAAGAAGGTAAAAAGAAAGGAAGGAAGGAAGGTTACGCTCTCCATAAACGAAAGCATCACTCTATTTAGCAAACTTCTGTTCAGATTAAGAACTGTTATGTAGAAATCTGTAATCTGCTCTGCAAGTGCAGAAGAATTGTAACATTAACAGTGGTGGCTAGTCCTAACTGGCTTCTATGATTAAAGGATAATTATTACTCAGTGGAAAACAAGGAGTCCAACCTGATTGTTTTGCCATCTATATACTACCACCTCTCCTCCTTCCTATATTCATCTGGCCATCCAAAACTAAAAACCAAACCCAGTGCTGTTGAGTCAATTCTGACTCATAGCGACCCTATAGGACAGAGTAGAACTGCCCAATAGAGTTTCCAAGGAGCGCCTGGTGGATTCGAACTGCCAACCCTTTGGTTAGCAGCTGTAGCACTTAACCACTACGCCACCAGGGTTTCCTCATCTGGCCATATCTTCCCTAAAATAATTCTCTCTTGGTCTCTTTAGTCTATCCCTACAATGGTTGTGAAGCAAAGTGAATCTTTGAAGACCACATTTATCTTTGAAGAGTGGCCGGGAATGATAGCGTAGCAGGAGGGGAGAAGGTTGCCATGGAGCATAAAGTGAATGATAAAGAGAGAAAGTATGCATAATTTGGTAATTGCTGGCATCCATTTTAGGGAGGTCTGAATTCCCTAAAAAACAAATGAACAAACGAACAAAAAAGTCCAATCAAGCAACCAACCTGCCTACCTTCAGAAAAACAGAAACCTTCAAAGTACTTTCAATTCATCGTAATCATTTGAAAATAGAATTATGAGTTAAAAAAAAAACTTATTATGTGTTAACGTAATGTATTAATATACAGTTTGGTTTGGAAGTCTTCCAAAATGAATTAACCTGTTTTTCTTATTCATGAAAAGAATATACTGACCATGTAGACAGCTGAGATTGTCTTCATGCTTTAGAGTTATCTTTCTGAGCTTTCTCATTATGTTTATCGAGGGCAGACTGAGCATGTACAAGAATCATAGGAAGAACCTCATTTCTGGCTCCTGAATACATGCTGGAAATTGTCTCTTGAATGTTTCCCTGCTTTAGCTTCTTACTCATTTCCTTCTCCAAAAGTAAGATAGAGGAGACACTGGTTTTTACTCACACCAATCTTTTTTTGACCAATAATAACTTTCTCATCTACGTTTGAAGAATTTTGATTTCTCCTTCCATGAACAACACCTCTGAATAAAATTAGGAGATTTTTAGAGATTCTTGTACTTTATAAACAATATCTATGTATGGTCTGTAATATATAGGGAGAGAAAGTAAGGTTGAGGATTCAGTATATTCACAAAACATGTACAGAATAAGGAAGCACCTCACTAGAATATTTGATTTTCTAGTCCTTGTATCAGTCATTTGAATGTCCAATTACAGCTTATAATAAGTTCCCTCCAGCAAAGAGGGATAACATCAGGACCAAAATTGAAGCTGTCTTACATCAAAAGCTGAAAGACAATGTGGCATCCTGGAATGCAGTTCCTAAAGCCATTATACTTACGGGTATTTTGCTTATTTCCATAATTTTCTATTTATTAAGTTTTTGGGCTATTAAAAAAAGTACTAAAAAAATGAATCAAGAGTTCATTTTGATGAGCTTTTACTAAACAATAGGAAATTGTTTAGTAAAAGTATGTTTTCCAAACTCTGGCACTCTGAGCAGTGACTGGGTAGTGCAAGGGGTAATATCATAGAATCTTTGAAGATTGATAGGAATGAGGCTTAAACGCAGCATGCAGATGAAGTTAGAGAGATTGGCTGCTACATACAGAAAAGGAGGTGAAGTGTCCTAGTTAAAGCATCTTTCCTCTCTATGCCCTGCTTTTGTTGGGCTCTCATGACAGGAAACAGATGTAGGGTTTTCTTGGATATTGAGTATGGAGATTGCAAGGGTAATAGTGAAGGTAGAGATGGGGAGGTTTCATTCTTTTTTTTTTTTTACATAATTTTTATTGTGCTTTAAGTGAAAGTTTACAAATCAAGTCAGCCTCTCACACAAAAACCCATATACACCTGGCTACACACTCCCAATTACTGTCTCCCTAATGAGACAGCCGCTCTCTCCCACCACTCTCTCTTTTCGTGTCCTTTTGCCAGCTTCTAACCCCCTTCACCCTCTCATCCCCCCTCCAGGCAGGAGATGCCAACATAGTCTCAAGTGTCCACCTAAACCAAGAAGCTCACTCCTCATCAGCATCCCTCTCCAACACATTGTCCAGTCCAATCCATGTCTGAAGAGTTGGCTTCAGGAATGGTTCCTGTCCTGGGCCAACAGAAGGTCTGGGGGTCATGACCACTGGGGTCCTTCCAGTCTCAGTCAGACCATTAAGTCTGATCTTATGAGAATTTGGGGTCTGCATCCCACTGCTCTCCTGCTCCCTCAGGGGTTCTCTATTGTGTTCCCTGTCAGGGCAGTCATCGGTTGTAGCCAGGCAACATCTAGTTCTTCTGGTCTCAGGATGATGTAGTCTCTGGTTCATGTGGCCTTTACTGTCTCTTGAGCTGATAATCACCTTGTGTCCTTGGTGTTCTTCATTCTCCTTTGATCCAGGTGGGTTGAGACCAATTGACGCATCGTAGATGGCTGTTTGCTAGCTTTTGAGACTCCAGACGCCACTCTTCAAAGTGGGATGCAGAATGTTTTCGTAATAGATTTTATTATGCCAATTGCCTTAGATGTCCCCTGAAACCGTGGTCCCCAGACCCCTACCCCTGCTACATTGGCCTTTGAAGCATTCAGTTTATTCAGGAAACTTCTCTGCTTTTGGTTTAGTCCAATTGTCCTGACATCCCCTGTATTGTGTTCTGTCTTTCCCTTCACCTAAGGTAGTTCTTATCTACTATCTAATTTTTTTTAATTAGTGACTACCCCTCTCCCACCCTCCCCCTCCCCCAACTCGTAACCACAAAAGAATGTTTCTTCTCAGTTTAAAGTATTTCTCAAGTTCTTATAATAGTGGTCTTATACAATATTTGTCCTTTTGCAACTGACTAATTTCACTCAGCATAATGCCTTCCAGATTCCTCCATGTTATGAAATGTTCCACAGATTCCTCACTGTTCTTTATCGATGCATAGTATTCCATTGTGTGAATATACCGTAATTTATTTATCCATTGATCCGTTGATGGGTACCTTGGTTGCCTCCATGTTTTTGCTATTGGAAACAGTGCTGCAATAAACATGGGTGTGCATATATCTGTTGGTGTAAAGGCTCTTATTTCTCTAGGATATATTCCGAGAAGTGGGATTGCTGGATTGTATTGTAGTTCTATTTCTAGCTTTTTAAGGAAGCGCTAAACTGATTTCCAAAGTGGTTGTACCATTGGACATTCCCATCAGCAGTGTAGAAATGTTCCAATCTCTCCACGGCCTCTCCAACATTATTTTGTTTTTTGGATTAATGCCAGCCTTGTTGGAGTGAGATGAAATCTCGTCGTAGTTTTGATTTGCATTTCTCTAATGGCTAATGATCGTGACCATTTCCTCATATATCTGGTTAGCTACCTGAATGTCTTCTTCAGTGAAGTGTCTATTCATATCTTTTGCCCATTTTTTAATTGGGTTATTTGTCTTTTTGTAGTTGAGTTTTTGCAGTATCATGTAGATTTTAGAGAACAAACGCTGATCGGAAATGTCACAGCTAAAAACTTTTTCTGAGTCTGTAGGCAGTCTTTTACTCTTTTGGTGAAGTCTTTGGATGAGCATAAGTGTTTGATTTTTAGGAGCTCCCAGTTATCTAGTTTTTCTTCTACATTCTTTGTAATGTTTTCTATACTGTTTATGCCATGTATTTTTAGCGCTTCTAATGTTGTCCCTATTTTTTCTTCCATGATCTTTATCGTTTTAGATTTTATATTTAAGTCTTTGATCCATTTTGAGTTCGTTTTTGTGCATGCAGTGAGATATCGGTCTTGTTTCATCTTTTTGCAGATGGATATCCAGTTATGCCAGCACCATTTGTTAAAAAGGCTGTCTTTTCCCCCATTTAACTGTTTTGGGGTCTTTGTCAAATATCAACTGCTCATATGTGGATGGATTTATGTCTGGATTCTCAATTCTGTTCCATTGGTCCATGTATCTGTTGTTGTACCAGGACCAGGCTGTTTTGACTACTCTGGCGGGATAAAAAAAACAAAAAATAGTAGGTCCTAAAATCAGGTAAAGTAAGGCCTCCCACTTTGTTCTTCTTTTTTAGTAATGCTTTATTTATCCGGGGCCTCTTTCCCCTTCTATAAGAAGTTTGTGATTTGTTTCTCCATCTCATTAAAGAATGTCCTTGGGATTTGGATCAGAATTGCATTAAATGTATAGATCGCTTTTGGCAGCATAGACATTTTTGTAATGTTAAGTCTTCCTATCCACAAGCAAGGTATGTTCTTCCACTTATGTAAGTCTCTTTCGGTTTCTTGCGGAAGTGTACTGTAGTTTTCTTTGTATAAGCCTTTTACATCTCTGGTAAGATTTATCACTAAGTATCTTCCTTTTTTTTAATTTTATTTATCTTATTATTTTATTTATCTTCCTGGGGGCTACTGTAAATGGCATTGGTTTGGTGATTTCCTCTTCGATGTTCTTTTTGTTGATGTAGAGGAATCCAACTGATTCCTGTATGTTTATCTTCTATCCCTATACTCTGCTGAAATCTTCTATTAGTTTCAGTAGGTTTCTGGAGGATTCCTTACGGTTTTCTGTGTATAAGATCATGTCTTCTGCAAATAAAGATACTTCTACTTCTTCCTTGCCAGTCTGGATGTCCTTTATTTCTTTATCGAGCCTAATTGCCCTGGCTAGGACTTCCAGCACAATGTTGAATAAGAGTGGTGATAAGGGCCATCCTTGTCTGGTTCCCGATCTCCATGGGAATGTTTTCAGGCTCTCTCCATTTAGGGTGATGTTGGCTGCTGGCTTTGTATAAATGCCTGTTATTATGTTGAGAAGTTTTCCTTCTATTCCTATTTTGCTGAGAGTTTTTATCATGAATGAGTGTTCAACTTTGTCAAATGCCTTTTCTGCATCAATTGATAAAATCATGTGATTCTTGTCTTTTGTTTTATTTATCTGGTGGATTACATTAATTGTTTTTCTAATGTTGAACCATCCCTGTATACCTGGTATGAATCCCACTTGGTCATGGTGAATTATTTTTTTGATATGTTGTTGAATTCTATTGGCTAGAATTTTCTTGAGGATTTTTGCATCTACATTCATGAGGGATACAGGCCTGTAATTTTCTTTTTTTGTGGTGTCTTTACCTCGTTTTGGTATCAGGAATATGGAGGCTTCATAGAATGAGTTTGGTAGTATTCCATCCTTTTCTATGCTCTGAAATACCTTTAGTAGTAGTGGTGTTAACTCTTCTCTGAAAGTTTGGTAGAACTCTGTAGTGAAGCCGTCAGGACCAGGGTTTTATTTGTTGGGAGTTTTTTGACTACCTTTTCAATCTCTTCTTATGTTATGAGTCTATTTAGTTGTTCCACCTCTGTTTGTGTTAGTTTAGGTAGGTAGTGTGTTTCTAGGAATTCATCCATTTCTTCTAGGTTTTCAAATTTGTTTGAGTATAGTTTTTCATAGTAATCTGACATGATTCTTTTAATTTCACTTGGATCTGTTGTAATATTGCCCATCTCATTTCTTATTCGGGTTATTTGCTTCCTCTCTTGTTTTTCTTTTGTCAGTTTGGCCAATGGTTTATCAATTTTGTTAAGTTTTTTAAAAAAAAACAGCTTTTGGTCTTGTTAATTCTTTCAATTGTTTTCTGTTTTCTATTTCATTTAGTTCACCTCTAATTTTTATTATTTGTTTTCTTCTGGTGCCTGAGGGTTTCTTTTGTTGCTGTCTTTTTATTTGTTCAAGATGTAGGGATAGTTCTTTGATTTTGGCCCTTTCTTCTTTTTGGATGTGTGCATTTATTGATATAAATTGGCCTCTGAGCACCGCTTTTGCTGTGTCCCAAAGGTTCTGATAGGAAGTGTTTTCATTCTCATTGGATTCTCTGAATTTCCTTATACCATCCTTAATGTCTTCTATAATCCAGTCTTTTCTGAGCAGGGTATTGTTCAGTTTCCAAGTGTTTGATGTCTTTTCCCTGCTTTTTCTGTTATTGATTT
Organism: Loxodonta africana; assembly: GCF_030014295.1. Taxonomy (NCBI): domain Eukaryota; kingdom Metazoa; phylum Chordata; class Mammalia; order Proboscidea; family Elephantidae; genus Loxodonta; species Loxodonta africana. Next base: position 88,314,330 of record NC_087346.1, read on the forward strand.
CCACTTTTATGGTCTTATGGCCAGAGAAGATGCTTTGTAATATTTCAATGTTTTGGATTCTGCTAAGGCTTGCTTTATGACCTAATATGTGGTCTATTCTAGAGAATGTTCCATGTGCACTACAAAAGAAAGTCTAGTTGGTTGCTGTTGGGTGGAGTGTTCTGTATATGTCTACAAGGTCAAGTTGGTTGATTGTGGCATTTAGATCTTCCATGTCTTTATTGAGCTTCTTTCTGGATGTCCTGTCCTTCACCAAATGTGGTGTGCTAAAGTCCCCTACTATTATTGTGGAGCTGTCTATCTCACTTTTCAATGCTGACAGAGTTTGTTTTATGTATCTTGCAGCCCTGTCATTGGGTGCATAAATATTTAATACGGTTATATCTTCTTGGTGTATTGTCCCTTTAATCAGTATGTAGTGTCCTTCTTTATCCTTTCTGATGGATTTAACTTTAAAGTCTATTTTGTCAGAAATTAATATTGCTACTCCTGCTCTTTTTTGATTGCTGTTTGCTTGATATATTTTTTTCCATCCTTTGGGATTTATTTTGTTTGTGTCTCTAAGTCTAAGGTGTGTCTCTTGTAGGCAGCATATAGACGGATCTTGTTTTTTAATCCATTCTGCCACTCTCTGTCTCTTTATTGGTGCATTTAGTTCAGTTACATTCAGGGTAATTATGGATAGGTATGAATTTAGTGCTATCATTTTGATGCCTTTTTTTGTGAGTTGACAGCTTCTTTTTCCCACTTGATTTTATGTGCTCAGTAGATTTTCTTTGTGTATTGTCCTTTCCCCATATTTGTTGTTGTTGATTTTGTTTCTGCTGAGTCTGTATTTTTCCCTTGTAATTTTATTTTGATGAGTAGGATAGTTTGTCTCCTTTGTGGTTACCTTATTATTTACCCCTATTTATCTAAATTTATAACTAATTTTTATTTCTTTGTATCGCCGTATCTTCCTCTCCATATGCAAGGTGTATGATTATATTTCTTAGTCTCTCTTTATTATTTTAATGTTGTCTTCTTTTATATAATATCACCATTACCCTGTGATGAGCTTTTTTTTTTTTTTTTTTAATCTTGCTTTTTTTTTTTTGGATTTCCCTGCCTGGGTTGACTTCTGCTTGCTCTACCCAGTGTTCTAGTCTTGGGTCAATACCTGATATTATTGATTTTCTAACCAAAGAACTCCTTTTAGTATTTCTTGTAGTTTTGGTTTGATTTATACGAATTCCCTCAACTTGTGTTTATCTGGAAACATCTTAATTTCACCTTCATATTTAAGAGAGTTTTGATTGGTATATGATTCTTGGCAGACAATTTTTTTTTTCCCCTCAATCTTTTAAATATGTCTTCCCATTGCTTTCTTGCCTGCACGGTTTTTGCTGAGTAGTCCGAGCTTATTCTTATCGGCTCTCCCTTGTAGGTGACTTTTCTTTTATCCCTCGCTGCTCTAATAATTGTCTCTTTATCTTTGGTTTTGGCGAGCTTGATTATAATAAGTCTTGGTGGCTTTCTTTTCAGATCTACCTTATATGGAGTTTGATGGGCATCTTGGATAGATATCTTCTCATCTTTCACAATATCAGGGAAGTTTTCTGCCAACAAATCCTCAACAATTTCTTCTGTATTTTCTGTTATCCCTCCCTATTCTGGTACTCCAATCACTCACAGGTTATTTCTCTTGGCAGAGTCCCACATGATTCTTAAGGTTTCTTCATTTTTTTAAATTCTTTTATCTGATTTTTCTTCAAATATATTAGTGCCAAGTGATTTTTCTTCGAGTTCAGAAATTCTAGCTTCTACTTGCTCAATTCTGCTCCTCTGACTTTTTATTGTTATCTAATTCTGTAATTTTATTGTTAATCTTCTGAATTTCTGATTGCTGTCTGTCTATGAATTTTTCCAGCTTATTAAACTTTTCATTACATTTCTGAATAATCTTTCTGATTTCTTCAGTTGCTTTATCTGTGTGTTCTCTGGCTTGTTCTGCGTATTGCTTCATTTCCTTCCTGATGTCTTGAAGGGTTCTGTATATTAAACTTCTGTATACTGCATGTGGTAATTCCAGGAATGCACTTTCATCTAAAAGATCCCTGGATTCTCTGTTTTGAGAGCCTGTTGAGGTGATCATGGCCTGTTTCTTTATGTGACTTGATATTGACTGTTGTCTCTGAGCCATCTATAAGTTATTGTATTAGTTTATGCTTGCTTACTGTGTCATAGCTGCTTGCTTTGTTTTGTTTTGGTATACCCCTATGGGTTGCTTGAGTGAGCTAGCTTGATTATTTTTGCCTTTGGAGCTGTGGTGTCCTGTCCCCAGCTAACTAGAGCTGTTATCAGGTATATCAGTCTAGGAGTCCATTCAATTTTCTTGTATGAATTCAGCTCAGGTTTCCAGATAGCTGATCATCAAGTGTGTGGTACAGGCTCTGTTGTACAGTGTTAGAGGGGCAGGGGTGATTGGCATATATACTTGTATCTGATTGCAGCGGGGATCACACTCTGAAGAAGCCAGGGAGCTGAGAACTGACCCCCAAGTGTCTCTGAGGAAAACACATCTCTGTTCCCTAGAGCGTGCTGCTGGGTGGGCTCTGCATAGGGACCATGGGCACCCAAAGTTTTTGTTGTAAGGACTGGGAGTACCATTTATCCCTGGACCCCTGTCGTGGGCGGCTGGGTGACCCAAGTGGAGCCACCAGTCCTTAGGTCCCTGTTGTGGGTAGGTGAGGACCTTGTTTAACAGGCAAAGCAATGTCAAACATCAAACACCCACCTCTCCACCACACTGCGGAAATGGTTGGAGTTTGCCAACAAGGGCCTATTTTCCCAAAATAGGCCCACATAGGTCCATGCAGAAGGGAAGGGTGCTCAAGGTCCACAGACAGTTTATGCCTGGACAGGAGCCACTTCTGTCCTGAGCTCCCCCACTTAATGGAGCTAGCAAATTATCTTTTCCCCCCAGTTGGAAATTTTTTCCTTCCCCAAGGCTGGGAGGACAGCTCCTGTTGCTCACCAGGATCTATTTCAGGCCTAGGGATTCAGCTGCTGAAGCTGGTTTGGGGGTGGTGGGGGGACGCATGGTAAAATATACCCAAGTACTTAGCTTTGGCCGAGAGCACGCTGTTCTCCTCAGGTTCTGGAGATGTGAGTGGTCTGTGTGGCTGGCTGCTTCTCCATGAGGAAACTGTGGCCCTACGCTAGTACCAGCCCACCGCCACTGCCGCTCTGGGAATGATGCCTGAGGGCTCCCCGTGATTCAGGTCCGGTAACTTCTCTCTGCTTCTGAACAGTCTCTTCCTTCCCTGCCCCTCAGTTTGTTGCCTAAGCTTGCCTTTGATGTTCAGGGCTCCCAGCTTGTCACAAATATACTCATTTCACTTGTTTTTTTTGATCTTTTTTGTAAAGAGTGCTTGATGGAAGCGTCTGTCTATTCCACCATCTTGGCTCCGCCTCCTTCATTGATTCTTATGGAAGAATGGAAGTAATACTGCTTTTAAGAAAAAGACAATGTCTGGAATAATTCTGTAAGAGCAAGAAAAGAAAATGATAGGATTTTGCCCCATACAAGGAAGTGAAGTTTGTAGAGATCTAGAAGATCTCACAAAAGTGTTAAAACCCTTATTTTTATTATTAAAGTGCTTGGTAGGTGATAATCATGTGGTTCTCAGCCCAGTTTTGTGGTTCTTCCAGCCCATCAATTGATCCTAGGCTGCTGAAGGCTAGAACTGCTGACAGGTGCCAGTTACAGCTCCTTTGTCTCAGAATACAGAACCTATCACCAATAGGTCACTCACAAGGAGTGAATTTTTTCATTTTGATCAAGGACTCAGTAGATGGATATTGATCAAAAGGCAAACATGTGAAATAGAATTTCAAATTCATATGGAATCAAGACTTATTGGACCCATTGAGACTGGAAAAGCCCCTGAATCTATTGCCCTGAGATAATCTTTAAACCTTGAACTGAAACTATACACTGAAGTCATCTTTAAATCAAATAACAGTTTAGCTCAACTGGTTAAAAAATGATTACCTTGAGCATGGCACTTTTTTAAGGAATTATCTATATAAAATCAAATTATTAATAGTAACTACAAATTATGGATGAGAAGTTTAGAAGGCAGTGAGTCTAAGTTAATGAGGTTGAAATAATTTGTGTAGAGACATTGACAATAATGACACAACATGAAGAATGTAACCAATATCACAGAATTTTGCATTTGGAAAATGTTGAATGAGTCTATGTTTTGCTGTGTATATATTTTTGCCAAAAAAAGAAGTGAGTTTTCAGTAGAGCTCCTCAAGGGAACAATATTTCATTGTGGGTAGCTCTTTGGAAAGGGGAATGCATAGGTTATTGTCCATCTATCACTCAGAGAGTGTAGTCAGCATTTCCTAGGGCTCCTTCCTTCATTTCTTTCCTCTTCCACTTCTCTCTCTCCTATCAATAGAAAAAAGATTTAAATTTAAGTTAAATTCTCAAAATTTTGCAATTCATTCTTAGTAAGAAAACTGCTCTAAAAAGCAGAATGGGTCCAGCGAAAAATAATTTGAATTTTGATTATTTTTCCTAAAATATAGATAGTTCTGAATATTCCAGAGTAATGGGAATTACTGTAGGGAAAGAAATCCAAAGATAATGTCCAACCCCACTTATAGTCAGAGTGTTCACTTCTTACCTCACTGAGTATTTTACTACAAATATCATAATACTGAGAGCTTTGCTCTTTTACTTCCTTTTTATTTTCCCTGTACTTCTTGGTAGAGATGTGGAAAGATGGCCAAAAGAAGAGAAGTAGAACGAGAGGGCCTCAATACATGAACTTGTGTTAATAGTCGAATGTTGAATGTAATTGGTTGGGAAACTAAGCATTTATGTCCTTAGTTTGAAGTCAATTGCTTGGTTGATAATTTATCAATTTTATGTTTTAATTTTTTATTTCAGCAATCAGCAAAGCTAATGCTGAAAAGTTTGCCAACAACTGTAGGTTAAGAATTATGAATTTTTTCATAATTTAACACATTTTATTATGAATTTAACACATTCACCAGCATTTCTCTATCACTTTCTTAAAAAAGATCTTGAAGAAATCATCCATGGTACTTTTACGAAAATTACTGGGTATATCAGATATCTAACTGGAATTTCTTTTGAAAAACAGTGGCCTATGAATTTTAACATTAATAAGGAAAGGCTTAAAGGAAAAAGGGACAAGTTAGAATAAGAGGAAAATAAAAAAAAACTAAGCTATATCAAACACATCTTGCAAGGTAAAAACAACACTGCACTTTTTTAAAAAAATTTTTATTGTGTTTTAAGTGAAAGTTTACAAATCAAGTCAGTCTCTCACATAAAAACTTATATACACCTTGCTATTACTCCCAATTGCTCTCCCCCTAATTAGACAGCCTGCTTCCTCCCTCCACTCTCTCTTTTCGTGTCCATTTTGCCAGCTTCTAACCCCCTCTACCTTCTCATCTCCCCTCTAAGCAGGAGATGTCAACATAGTCTCAAGTGTCCACCTGATCCCAGAAGCTCACTCCTCACCAGCATCCCTCTCTAACCCATTGTCCAGTCCAATCCCTGTCTGAAGAGTTGGCTTCGGGAATGGTTCCTGTCCTGGGGCAACAGAAGGTCTGGGGGCCATGACCACTGGGGTCCTCCTAGTTTCAGTCAGACCATTGAGTCTGGTCTTTTTACAAGAATTTGGGGTCTGCGTCCTACAACACTGTACTTTTTAGGTAAATCTTTTTAGAATATCATGTTGCCCACAAAATGCCACAATCCGTGCATTCCTTTATTCAACGAACATCTATTTTCCATATGTGGTGCCTTACAGACAGTACTGCATATACTATACAAGATGTAAACATTAATGAAGCAGCCTCCACCTTCAGGAATTCTGCAATCTACTTGGGGAGATGAGAGTTATAGACAAATAGATACAATAAAAGGCAATAGATGAAAGATACTTGAGACTGGAAAGAAGTGTAAGTAGGCATCTCTAGAACCAAGATGAAATGGAATACCATTGTAAGAGTACATCCCAGAAAGGAAACAGCATCACTTAGGAGGTACAGGACAATCATTGAAGGGTTTCAAGCAATGTTTTATAAGGTTTCTAAGTGGTGCAAATGGTTTGTGCTCAATTATTAACCTAAAGGTTTACAGTTTGAGCCCACTCCACGGTACCTTGGACGACAATCCTAGCAATCTGCTTCCATTAAGATTACAGCCTTGAAAACCCTATGGAGCAGCTCTACTCTGCAACACATGTGGTTACCATGAGTCAGAATAGACTCGATGGCTAATAACAAGAAGAAATAATATTTTAAGATATGTTGCTTAAAAAGCATTATCAAAGATACTTGCTGTGATGTCAATAAATCCTTTCCTCAGGTTGTGGAAGACAACTGACCAACAGTATCAGAGCAGAAAACTGAATTGTGAATGGAAAAAAAGCTTGGCAGGGGCATGGCCATGGCAGGCCAGCCTGCAATGGAAAGGTAAAAAACACTGTGTAGCCTCTCTGGTCAGCAGCAAGTGGCTATTATCTGCAGCTCACTGCTTTGCAAAGTTAAGTTTGGAAGTCTAACTAACGTGTAGGAGTCTTGGTGCTGGTCTGTTTTGAGTGGTCTGGGTTGTCGACAGCACTGGGTTACTGGGTGGGGTTGTTAAACCTAAATGTGAGAAGGTTCACCCTAACCATATGAAATTTACAATTACCTGCATAATTGAAGGCCAGTGAAGGTATTTAAATTTGGGAACAAAGGGGAAAATGAATGGAAGCAATTACATTTTCCAAATAGCTACCTTGGACTGATATTAAGTGCTTTATTTACATCACTTCATGTAATTATAACAGTAATTCTGTATCTAAGGTATAATTTGCCATATTTAAAGGTGGGGGAAACTGGGGCTCAGAAAGAGAAGTAACTTGGCCAATATCACACAGATCTTAAGTGACAGAAATTAAATGTGAACTCAAGTATGTTTGGTTTCAATAATTAGGTTCTAATTTACCTGGCCTTCCATGAGTTTACGATCTAGCAGAAGAAATTTCAATGTCGTAAATTAAAATGATAAGACAGCATAGTGTAGTAAATGTCATATATATGACACAGATAGTTAAGTGCTAGGGAAATTTGAGGAAGCAAGAGTGCATATTCAATCAAGGTGTGAAGAGGTAAGATTTGATCTGGACTCTAAAGATATAAGATTGCTTGATAGAGTAGAGCAAGGGAAAGAAAAATATTCATTCAAATATGTGGAGATGGAACAACATAAATTATATTCTGTGAATGGTAAACAAAAAGAACAATTTGAAGTAGAGTAGAATTTGTAAGAAGATACAGTAGAAAATAGTTAGAAAATATTAAGATTGTGGACAACTCTAAAAGACAAGATAGAAGTCGGTGACGCTCAAAGAGTAAAACACGAACTACGGACCACCTGAGGGAGTTCTTGTTAACAGTGTAGATCCTTCTGCCTCATGCTAGACCTTTTAAATAAACCTCTGGAGGGGGAGCCTGAGTTGATTCTAAGGAAATAAAGTTTAAGTAGCACTGATGTTCAGGGTGGGGAGATACAGAAGCCTTTAGAATGGGAGACTGATTAAAGAGAGGCACAGTTAAATGAAGGTCTTAAAATCTAAAACAATAACAACAACAAAAAGTCAGCACCTGACATTTTGAGGGAGAGGTGACAGTAGTTAAACAAGATGGGAGGTGCTAAATTGATAAAAAGTGGACAGAAATCTAAGTAGAAGCCAAGGTGCAAAGGCCTCAGTGACTCTAATTGGGAAGCTCTACAGAGGGCTGACAATTCTAATTGTCCTTAGCACTATTTTTATGTGACTGCAAAATTTATAACATCCCCATGTCACGTATGTTTTTTTAATTAAGAGTTTAAGTGCTTTACAGTACGATGTTGTTTGAGAACCTCATGCCCTAAAGTTATGAAATGACTAACTAAGAACACAGAGTATTCTAATTAAATTGCATCCTCTAGGAAAAATAATTCAGAACACTGGACTGTTAACTTTGGAAGTATGGTAAATAAACGATATGTGACACAGAAAGTCCAAAACATAATTTTTCATGAAAATTACAGCAATCCTGAGCTTCACAATGATATTGCTCTCATGCAGCTTGTGGAAGAATTTGTTTCCACAAAGTACGTTGGTAGAATTTGCCTCCCTGAAGCCAAAATGAAGCTCAAAGAAAATGAAAGTATTGTCGTTACACGATGGGAAATGCTTTATATGAATGGTAAGTTTTTCTGTAAAAATGTAATAGCTTCATGGGAATAATTATTTAAACAACCAGTGAATCACTCCCTCATGCAACTAATTAACCAATAAGTATACTGAAAAGAAAACCACTAGTGTCAAGTGACGGGACCAAAAGCATGGCATTGTCTTCAGTTTCTAAAATATCTGTGGGAATGGAGGTTGGAAAACTGGAATTATGTGTGAGGCAACCAGCACAAAAAACATATGAAAGACACTATTCTTGCTTGGGTCTGGCCACTCTTTTTGTGACAAAAGAAACTGCTTTATTTTCATAAATGTTGTTTGTCCTGACAGACGAGGATAAGATCCTCATAAAAAATATCTTTTATTAGTATGTGTATTTGCAGATGACATGATCTTATACACAGAAAACCCTAAGGAATCCTCCAGAAAACTATTGAAACTAATAGAAGAGTTCAGCAGAGTATCGGGATACAAGATAAACATACAAAAATCAGTTGGATTCCTCTACACCAACAAAAAGAACATCGAAGAGGAAAACATCAAATCGATGCCATTTACAGTAGCCCCCAAGAAGATAAAATACTTAGGAATAAATCTTACCAGAGATGTAAAAGACTTATACAAAGAAAACTACAGCATACTTCTGTAAGAAACTAAAAGAGACTTAAATAAGTGGAAAAACATACCTTGCTCATGGATAGAAAGACTTAACATTATAAAAATGTCTATTCTACCAAGGGAATCTATACATTTAATGCAATTCTGATCCAAATCCCAAGGACATTCTTTAATGAGATGGAGAAACAAATCACCAACTTCATATGGAAGGGAAAGAGGCCCTGGATAAATAAGGCATTACTGAAAAAGAAGAACAAAGTGGGAGGCCTTACTTTACCTGATTTTAGAACCTATTATACCGCCAGAGTAGTCAAAACAGCCTGGTCCTGGTACAACAACAGATACATGGACCAATGGAACAGAATTGAGAATCCAGACATAAATCCATCCACATATGAGCAGTTGATATTTGACAAAGACCCCAAAACAGTTAAATGGGGGAAAAGACAGTCTTTTTATCAAATGGTGCTGGCATAACTGGATATCCATCTGCAAAAAAATGAAACAAGACCAATATCTCACTGCATGCACAAAAACGAACTCAAAATGGATCAAAGACTTAAATATAAAATCTAAAACGATAAAGATCATGGAAGAAAAAATAGGGACAACGTTAGGAGCCCTAATACATGGCATAAACAGTACAGAAAACATTATTAAGAATGCAGAAGAAAAACTAGATAACTGGGAGCTCCTAAAAATCAAACACCTATGCTCATCCAAAGACTTCACCAAAAGAGTAAAAAGACTACCTAAAGACCGGGAAGAAGTTTTTAGCTGTGACATTTCCAATCAGTATCTGATCTCTAAAATCTACATGATACTGCAAAAACTCAACTACAAAAAGACAAATAACCCTATTAAAAAATGGGCAAAAGATATGAATAGATACTTCACTAAAGAAGACATACAGGTAGCTAGCAGATACATGAGGAAATGTTCACCATCATTAGCCATTAGAGAAATACAGGTCAAAACTACAATGAGATTTTTAATCCAAAAAACACAAAATAATAAATGTTGGAGAGGCTGTGGAGAGATTGGAACACTTCTACACTGCTGGTGGGAATGTCCAATGGTACAACCACTTTGGAAATCAATTTGGCGCTTCCTTAAAAAGCTAGAAATAGAACTACAATACAATCCAGCAATCCCACTTCTCGGAATATATCCAAGAGAAATTAAAGCCTTTACACGAATAGATATATGCACACCCACATTTATTGCAGCACTGTTTACAATAGCAAAAAGGTGGAAGCAACCAAGGTGCCCATCAACGGATGAATGGATAAATAAATTATGGTATATTCACACAATGGAATACTACGCATCGATAAAGAACAGTGAGGAATCTGTGAAACATTTCATAACATGGAGGAACCTGGAAGGCATTATGCTGAGTGAAATTAGTCAGTTGCAAAAGGGCAAATATTATATAAGACCACTATTATAAGAACTTGAGAAATAGTTTAAACTGAGAAGAAAACATTCTTTTGTGGTTACGAGAGGAGGGAGGGTGGGACGGTGGGAAAGAGGTATTCACTAATTAGTTGGTAGATAAGAACTACTTTAGGTGAAGGGAAAGACAACACACAATACAGGGGACGTCAGGACAATTGGACTAAACCAAAAGCAAAGAAGTTTCCTGAATAAACTGAATGCTTCGAAGGCCAGTGTAGCAGGGGTAGGGGTCTGGGGACCATGGTTTCAGGGGACATCTAAGGCGATTGGCATAATAAAATCTACTAAGAAAACATTCTGCATCCCACTTTGAAGAGTGGCGTCTGGGGCCTGAAAGGCTAGCAAGCAGCCATCTAAGATGCATCAATTGGTCTCAACCCACCTGGATCAAAGGAGAATGAAGAACACCAAGGACACAAGGTAATCACGAGCCCAAGAGACAGAAAGAGCCACATGAACCAGAGACTACATCATCCTGAGACCAGGCTACAACCGATGGATGACTGCCCTGACAGGGAACACAACAGAGAACTCCTGAAGGAGCAGGAAAGCAGTGGGATTCAGACCCCAAATTCTCATAAAAAGACCAGACTCAATGGTCTGACTGAGACTGGAAGGACCCCAGTGGTCATGGCCCCCAGACCTTCTCTTGGCCCAGGACAGGAACCATTCCTGAAGCCAACTCTTTGGACATGGATTGGACTGGACAATGGGTTAGAGAGGGGTGCTGGTGAGGAGTGAGCTTCTTGGATCAAGTGGACACTTGAGACTATGTTGGCATCTCCTGCCTGGAGGGGAGATGAGAGGGTAGAGGGGGTTAGAAGCTGGCGAAATGGACACGAAAAGAGAGAGTGGTGGGAGAGAGCAGGCTGTCTCATTAGGGGGATAATAACTGGGAGTATGTAAGCAAGGTGTATATAAGTTTTTATGTGAGAGACTGACTTGATTTGTAAACTTTCACTTAAAGCACTTAAAGCACAATAATAATTATTAAAAAAAAAAAATCTTTTATTGCCTGTAAGTCCCCTTCCAATGATACTTCAACAAGCCCTTGTGAAGCTTATTGTCAATAAAAATTGCAATGCTCCATATATACTTTCTGGCAGGGTGACTGATATAATGCTATGTGCTGGATTTATGTTAGGAGAAACCGATTCCTGTCAGGTATGTCTAGATACGTTATTTTCTCATTTTCTCCAAAAGTACTTAGATAAATGGAGATTTCTATCAACAGAAAATATTTTTCGTGTTATTGATTTCCACATAGCAGCTTCATATTTCAATCCACTTAAATATTTATTAAGCCGTTTATGTTCTAGGCAGGAGCCTAGATGCTGGGGGTGCAGTGGTGAACACGTTCCCTGACCTCATGGAGTTTTCCGTCTAGGAACCCATACAAAGAATAATACTTAGGGAGTTTATAAAATAAATATGGCCTTGTTTTATGGTAACCTGCACATTTAAAGTGCTGCTCCCTCTTTATTCTGAGTTGCAGCAGGGGATTTACCATGTGCTCATGTCACCCGTTCCTCAAGACTTCTTCATGAAAACATAAGCTCAGTGCAACGTACACAACGGCTTAATAACCTCCTGCATATTCAAGGCTAAATTCATTATGAAATCAACTTCTGGTCTGAACAATCCAACATCTGGCAGCTCTGGAGACCAGGGAATAGTGATAACTCCAGAGGTGAGGCAAAGGGAAATTCTTTGACATGATAAAAAATATTTTTCTGTTCTTTTTTTTAATGTAATTTTATTTTGTTATTGTTGAGAATACACACAAAACAAACCAGTTCAACAGTTTCTACATGTACCATTTAGTGATACTGATTACTCCATTTGAATTGTGTAACCATTCTCATCCTCCTTCTCTGAGTTATTCCTCTCCCATTAACACAAATCCATTGTCCCCCAAGGTTCCTTTGTAATCCTTTGAGTTGCTGTTGTCAATTTGATCCCATGGAGATCATTCTTAAAATGCTAGTCAAGTTAAACTATTGTTTAGCTTTAAGGAGACTTCAGGGAGTATTTTTGGTTTAAGGCTTAAAGATTATGCCAGGGCAATGGTTTCAGGGGTTCATCCAACCTTCATGGCTTCAGGAAGTCTACAGTCCGTGAGAATTTGAAATTCAGTTCTGCGTTTTCCCGCTTCTGATCAGGATTCTTCTATGGACAGTTCTTATTCTAGCATTATTCTGGTAGACCACTAGCTTACCCTGACTCTAGAGATATCTGGCAGCTTGTTGGAATAGTAAGCTGGAGCAAAGGATGCGGCAAAAAGAATAAACCAGGGGTATATACGTGAATGACTTCTTATCATAATTGGATTGCCTCTGAGACTGGAATCTGAAGGAAATTTCGTTGTTGTTGACGAAATTATCTGTTGCTTCAAGATTTTATTCTTTTTGTCCTTAGAAAACCAATCATTTTTTATATATCAATGTATAAAGGTCTTTACCAATATTCTATCTAAAATATAGGAGGCAAGAAGAAAACCAAACAAAAGAAAATTAGGCTACAATATTATTTTTTATTAATAGGCTAGTTCTGATGTATCTCACCATTATATTTAGAATTGATCTTAATTTGTTTTTCAGAATTAAAAAAAAATCTATTTCTGCTAGGATGAGAACATATATGCTAGATCTACCTAATAAATTATTTTGGTTCTAAAAATTAGATTTGCATATTGTTAAGCTGAAATATGTGAGACAAATGCGTGCAATAATTTACTATTTATATGGGAGATTGTGCACCTCATAAAACAATGGAATCTTGGAGTGGAGAAGAGATATCAGAGGTTCAGTTAGACCAAGTGTCTCGATTCCTAGATAAAGAAACTGAAGACAAGAGAGGAGAGATTACTTGCTTAAAGTGACTCTTCAGTGTCTCTGATAAATTGTAACCCTCACCTAAGTTTACCGTCATAGAGTTTACTCTTGAAATTATTTATATATTATTTTCTTAATGTCCTTCTTTAGCATTTTGTTTTTCTTCTCTTGCAGCAAAAATTATGTGAGGCATTTATTGCAGTAACTTTCCTTACAGTGAATATGCAGTAGTATAAAGAGCTCACTTTGTAATCTCTACAAATAATTTACCTTTTGTAATCACTTAAAATAAAAAAAGCAGCTAAAACTAAGAAGAAAACTCATTTCTTCAGTAGTTTGTGGTATTGCCCTTTTATTCTTCCTATATTATAAAGCATGATTCAAATGACATGCATAACAATGGCATGCCAATCCTTAACCAGGTGTGTTAAGATGGTGTTTTTCTATCTCCACCTAATCTTCAGGAATGTCACAGTTATTCATTCAACATAGGTTTATTGAGTACTTAATATATTCCAGCCACCAGTTTGTCATACAGTGGTAGCTTGCATGTTGTTATGATGCTGGAAGCTATGCCACCAGTATTTCAAATACCAGCAGAAGTCACCCCTAGTGGACAGTTTTCAGCGAAGCCCACTAAGACAAACTAGGAAGAAAGGCTTAGCCATCTACTTCCAAAAATTAGTCAGTGAAGGCTCTGTGGCTCACAACAGAATATTGTGCAATGTAGTGCTTCAAGATGAGTCCCCTAGGTTGGAAGGCACTCAAAATACACAGTGGCCACGACAATGGACTTAAGGATACCGATGATCATGAAAATGGTGCAGGACTGGGCAACGTTTTGTTCTTTTATGCATGGAATCATCACGAGTCACAAAAAATGCCAACAATATGTTCTGGGCGCAGTCAGGTATAGATATCTACTTCAACAATGCTACATTTAGTGGATAAAGATAGGCAGTAACACATAAATAAGAATTTTAGATTGTGATGTGTTGTGAAGGAAATAAAAGGTAATATTATAGAAAATACTGGGGCAGACAAATATTCTTTAGATTGGGCTATCTGAAAAAGAACTTCTCTGAAAGGGTTGCATTTGAGCTGGACCTAAATGGTGAAAAGGCGAAACGTACGAAGGTCTGAGAGAAGAGAAACTTAGCAAAAGAAGTAAGTGTAAAGGCTTGGAATAAAAAATAAACTTGGTGGATGCAAGGGGCAGAAAGAAGACTGTTGTGACTGGAGTCTGGTGGGTAGAGAGAACTTTGTTGTTGTTAGGTGCTGTCCAGTTGGTTCCAACTCATAGTGACCCTATGCAGAACAGAACGAAACACTGCCTGGTCCTGCGCCATCCCTACAATTGTTGCTATGCTTGAACCTATTTTTGCAGCCACCGTGTCAATCCATCTTGTTGAGGGTCTTCCTCATTTTCCCTGACCCTCTACTTTACCAAGCATGATGTCCTTCTCCAGGGTCTGATCCCTCCTGACAACATGTCCAAAGTATGTGAGACGCAGTCTCACCATCCTTGCTTTTAAGAAGCATTCTTGTTATACTTCCTCCAAGACAGATTTGTTCATTCTTTTGGCAGCCCACGGTATATTCAATACTCTTCTCGAACACCACAATTCAAAGGCTTCGATTCTTCTTCGGTCTTCCTTATTCATTGTCCAGCTTTCACATGCATATGAGGTGATTGAAAACACCATGGCTGGGGCAGGTGCACCTTGGTCCTCAAGGTGGCATCCTTGCTTTTCAACATTTTAAAGAGGTTTTTAGCAGCCAATTTGTCCAATGCAATGAGTCTTTTGATTTCTTGACTGCTGCTTCCATGGCTGTTGATTGTGGACCCTAGTAAAATGAAATCCTTGAGAACTTCAATCTCCTCTCCATTTTTGTTGCTTATTGGACCAGTTGTGAGGATTTTTTGTTTTCTTTATGTTCAAGTTTAATCCATACCGAAGTCTGTGGTCTTTGATCTTCATCAATAAGTGCTTCAAGTCTTCTCTTTCAGCAAGCAAGGTTGTGTCATCTGCATAACAAGGTTGTTAATGAGTCTTCCTCCAATCCTGATGCCCTGCTTCTCATATAGTCCATCTTCTTGGATTATTTGCTCAGCATACAGATCAAATAGGTATGAGGAAAGTATACAATGCTGACACACACCTTTCCTGACTTTAAACCGTGTAAACCCAGAAACCAGTGCCCTTTTTCTGTCTGAACAGCTGCCTCTTGATCTGTGTACACGTTCCTCATGAGCACAATTAAGTGTTCTGAATTCCCATTCTTTGGAATGTTATCCACAGTTTGTACAGTCCACACAGTTGAATGGCTTTGCATAGTCAATAAAACCCAGGTAAACATCTTTTTGGTATTCTCGGCTTTCAGCCAGGATCCACCTGACATCAGCAATGATATCCCTGGTTTGACATCCTCTTCTGAATCCAGCCTGAATTTCTGGCAGTTCCCTGTCAATATACTGCTGCAGCCGCTTTTGAATGATCTTCAGCAAAATTTTACTAGAGTGTGATATTAATGATATTAATCTATAATTTCCACATTTGGTTGGATCACCTTTCTTGGGGATAGGTGTAAATATGGATCTCTTCCAGTTGGTTGACCAAGTAGCTGTCTTCCAAATTTCTTGGCATAGACGAGTGAGCACTTCCAGCACTGCATCTGTTTGCTGAAACATCTTAATTGATATTTCGTGAATTCCCAGAGCTTGCAGTGCAGCTTAGACTTCTTCCTTCAGTACCATCAGTTCCTAATCAAATGGTACCTCCTGAAATGGTTGAATGTCGACCCATTCTTTTTGGTATAGTGACTCTGTGTATCCCTTTCATCTTCTTTTGATGCTTCCTGTGTTGTTTAATATTTTCCCAACAAACTCCTTCACTATTGCAACTCAAGGCTTGAATTTTTTTCTTCAGTTCTTCCAGAAATGCTGAGAGTGTTCTTCCCTTTTGGTTTTCTATCTCCAGCTCTTTGTACATGTCATTATAATACTTTGTCTTCTTGAGTTGCCCTTTGAAACCTGTTCAGTTCTTTTACTTCATCACTTTCTCCTTTTGCTTTAGCTACTTGACGTTCAAGAGCAAGTTTCAGAGTCTCTTCTGACAGCCATTTTGGTTTTTTCTTTCTTGTCTTTTTAACGACCTCTTGCTTTCTTCATGGATGATGTCCTTGATGTCTTTCTATAACTTGCCTGGTCTTCAGTCATCAGTGTTCAATGCATCAAATCTATTCTTGAGATGGTCTCTAAATTCATGTGGCATGTACTCAAGGTTGTACTTTGGCTCTTGTGGACTTGTTCTAATTTTCTTCAGTTTCAAATTGAACTTGTATATGAGCAATTGATGCTCTGGTCCACATTCACCCCCTGGTCTTGTTCTGATGGATGATATTAAGCTTTTCCATTGTCTCTTTCCACAGATGTAGTCGATTTGATACCTGCATATTCCATCTGTGAGGTCCACATGTATAGTTGCCATTTATGTTGGTGAAAAAAGGTGTTTGCAATGAAAAAGTCGTTGGTATTGCAAAATTCTATCATGCGATCTCTGATATCATTGCTATCATCAAGGCCATATTTTCCAACTACCAATCCTACTTGTTGGTTTTCAACTTTTGCATTTCAATCACCAGTGATCATCAACGCTTTCTGATGGCATGTATGATCAATTTCAGACTGCAGAAGTTGGTAAAAATCTTCAATTTCTTCATCTTTGGCCTTAGTGGTTGGTGCATAAATTTGAATAATAGTTATATTAATTGGTCTTCCTTGTAAGTGTATGGATATTATCCTATCACTAAGAGCATTGCACTTCAGGATAGACCTTGAAATGATACAGCCAATTATAATTCTTATACCTTGTATTATATAATACAAGAGTGTCCTAGTAAATACTTGATAATAAGTCAGATAGTTGTGGGTTTATTACCTTCATCCTTAAACTTATAAGCATGGATCTCAGCCCCTGTTCAGCTTCTTCCACTGGGAAATAGTTGTAAATTAATAAATGATTAGCTCAGTATGAAAGACAGAAGAAAAGTGGTTGAGAAGGAAATGGTAAAAAGGGGTTTGGAGAAGGGTGAAAGCAGGTAGAGTAGGGAATTTATGAAACCTTGGGGCCCATGAGGAAGTAATGAAGAGAGAATTCTTAAGGTTGAGATTCCCTCAGTGAGCAAGGAGAAAAATGTTAGCATGATATTGAAGGAACTTGTTGAGGAGCTAAGCAGAAGATGGAACAACCTCTATAAAGTTTGTTGTTAGCTGCTGTCAAGATGGCCCTTGACTCATGGTGACCCCATGGAAATTGGAATTGGACCACTGTGATCCACAGGGTTTTCACTGGCTGATTTTTCAGAAGTAGATCACCAGGACTTTGTCTCATAGCAACATGCAAGGTTCTACAGACAGACAGTGGTGGCTGCACTTGAGGTACATTGGCCAGGAATTAAACCCTGGTCTCCTGCTTGGAAAGCTAGAACTCTACCACTGAACCATCACTGCCCTCATAAGGTAAAGCAGCAATTATCAATTGTCAAGATGGATTCTTTATGGATGTAATAGGGTGCTTAGCCTTAAATACAGAATTTAAAAATCTCTAAATTCATGGATGCTATGCAGGGCAGAATTAAGATATGTAAGGGCCCTAAATACTGATAATCGTTGGTGCCCCCTTCTCTGCTTATTCACACATTTGAAAGGAATATGTGAGTTATACATATACATGTATATACATATATATGTATATATATATATATGCGTCTTAGCTATCCATAATGCAACTTTTTAAATGAGATTGTTATTAGCAATTCAATGCAAAAATGGCATATGCCATTTTAACAAGATGAGATGAACGAGATTATAAAATTTTTAGAGGATACAGGGTACTAAGATTTTTACTATATACTACAATTTCTACAAAAAGAATATTCCACATATTCTACAACAAAGGAAATGAGTCAGTGAACTTAGTTGTTTCAACAATCACTGTACAATTCTGTTGTTCTCCCACAACGATAAGTTGAGTTTTCATCAGTTTTGCTTTAAACAGCTCATACTTCAATTCTGATGCTTGTTTTATAATAAATTCTATAATTATAAATGAACAAATGAAAAAATGTCATAAAATAAAATTTAATAATCTGAAAACAAATATTACAACAAATTACTATATTTCATTTTTAGATAAATCTTTAATTTCTAACATGTAATTAAAAACATTTCTTTCTATTCTTTGTTCTTACAAGTTCTTCAAGATTTCATCACAATTAAGCTGCCAAATGATATCTACTTCCATTCATAATAAAGAATAATGAATGGAGTCTTTCTTGAATCATTGCTGTATGCTGAGGGTTTTGAGTCTCTTTAGGGATGAAAATGAGTGTTCTGTTGCGCAGTTTGTAGCCATTAAAGTTATGAACATGTGTAAAGCAATTTGTTGGCAGGCCCTTCGCAGACCTCCATGAGTGTTTTTTGTCTTCAAATAATACTTAAAAACTTGCGTACTCACTTTCCGTCCTTTGAGGCTGTGTCTTCACAGTTCATTGAACTACTGCTGATACACCATGGGGGCGAGAGTGATTGCAAAGAGTATGAAACAAATACAAGGGTATGCTCAATTTGTAGACCCGTTTTGGTTCACATTGACCAGGACAGGGCTAGATTCGTCATGAGTCACAAGATTATAGTGCCGTTCTTATGTGGTCGTGAGAGAGAATTGAATGTGAGGGTATACTCAATCAGTCTGAAATGAAAAGGAAAATATAACTGTTATCATATACGAAGTTAACAGAAGGTACATCTTATTTGTGGAATTGTTCAACTCTCATATTCAGACATATGTACATAATAGATGTAACAAAAGCACCACTTCTCAGTGAGCTAGTTTGTTTTGCAAGTCATAACAATATCAATTAATTTCTTAAAAGAAAGTCATTCTGAAGGAAAATGGAAAATAAAATACATTTATATAATTTTTATTATCTAAATATATATTTATTTCCTCCAGAAAATTTTCAGTTCCCTTACCTGGAAATACTTCTTCTGATAAAATATAAATGTAATGTTCTTATAAATGCCCTTTGTTCTTTCTTGGAAGATGAATTTAGAAACACACTCATTGTTGCAAAACAGAAACATATTGTGCGTGATAAATATTGAATTTTGCATTTTCTTAATGGCCTAATACCTTGCTTATTAGTATATATAAAGTAATATCAAGCACTGTGTCCCACACAACAGACAATAAGGAGCAAAACTCACTTGATATATAAATTAAAAATTCATGTTAGATAAATATTAATATTTTGAGTATTTTTTTGACATTCGCTTTAAAACTTTGTTAGTATTATATTAAATCATTACTGATGTTAGCATTATATTAAATACATACTAGACTGCTTCTGCATGTTTTAAATATATTTTAAAGTTATAAATACTATTTTTTACAAAATTTAGGACATAACTCTGTATGTAAATGCTATACAGTTAAAAAATAACTTGATTGAATTAATTGCAATGGTTGACTTATTGGAGTTCTCTTGCTTTTGCATGTCATCTGGGACTGGGGTTCCTATTGACTGTTTACCAGGATGTGCAAAAGAGCATACCCTTGTGTTTGTATCATGGCAAAGAGCATTGCTGACCCTCCTGCCTGTAGTTGCTGGATCAGCAGATATGGATGTACAAGTCGGTTCTCTCAAAATGGATCAGACACCTGTTATCAATTAATATAATTTGTTCTTTCCCAGTAGCCACTCACGTTGGATTCAGTTGCATATAAGGCAAATGTAGCAAGAGTTAGACTTAACGGCCCACCCCCACGTCTTCTTTATTAGGAAGCAATAGCATACTCTCAAGAGATCCACTAAAATAAAAAGTTTTCATTACACGGGAGGGGATCGTAGGAGACAGATGTCAATGAAGCTGTTGAAGTGGTAGGGGCCTTATAGTTTAAACTACCTTGCACATGGTTGCCCTTCATGAACTTTATTTCTAGCTGGCACACATTCTCACACACCGGAGCTGGTAACAATTTTATTTAGTGTGCTGTTAGTTCTCTTCCACTGCAGTGCTCATTTTTCCTTGTGTCTTATCTGCTTGGCATCCTTGGGTCTTTGCTTTGGGCAACCAGTACCTCTGTGTTGTTGATGCCCTAAGTACGTGCTTACCTTGCCTATTGGGTAATCCGTCTCTGACTATGTGTAGGACTGGCTAAAAGTATGGCTATTTTTCCCTCTTCAGTTATAATGGACTGCATCACCTTAGCTTTCTGATGTTAACAGCATATTGAAAAATTTACACAAGCAAAGAGTGAGATGACCAATTAGCCAACTAATTTTGGCTTTAATAAAGAACTATTAATAATAACATCCTTATTCAAGGATGGTGTTTGAAATAGAAGCATCTCCAACCAACCAGCTAATGAAAACTAAGTCTATTAATTCATAAGTCAGTATTTTGTTATACAACACATACTGTCATATTAATTCATTCAAGTAGTCTTTTAACTGAAAGTCAACCAAAGAAGAGAAGATAAGGGAGATGTAAAGTGTATTGTTGTTAGGTGCTGTCAAGTCCATTCTCATTCATTGTGATCCTGTGTACAACAGAATGAAACACTGCCTGGTCCTGTGCCATCCTCGCAATCATTTCTATGTTTAAGCCCATTGTTGCAGACACTGTGTCAATCCTTCTCGTTGAGGGTCTTTGTCTTTTTCACTGACTCTCTATTTTACCAAGCATGTTGTCCTTCTCCAGGGACTGGTCCCTCCTGATAACATGTCCAAAGTACATAAGATGAAGTCTCGCCATCTTTGCTTCTGAGGAGTATTCTGGCTGTACTTCTTCTGAGACAGATTTGTTTGTTCTTCTGGCAGTCCATGGTATATTCAATATTCTTCACCAACACCATAACTGAAAGGCATTGATTTTTCTTCAGTCATCCTTATTCATTATCCAACCTTCTCTTGCATATGAGGCGATTGAAAATACCACAGCTTGGATCAGGTGCACTTTAGTCCTCAAAATGACATCTGCGATTTTCACCATTTTAAAGAGATCTTTTGCAGCTGATTTGCCCAATGCAATGCATCTTTTGATTTCTTGACTGCTGCTTCCATGGGTGTTGATTGTGGTTCCAAGTAAAATGAAATCCTTAATAATCTCAATCTCCTCTCTATTTTTGATGTTGCTTATTGGACCAGTTGTGAGGATTTTTGTTTTCTTGATGTTGAGGTTTAATTCATACTGAAAGCTGTAGTCTTTGATCTTCATCAAGAAGTGCTTCAAGTCCTCTTCACTTTCAGCAAAGTATAGAGAATGGGTATGTTGTGTAAAGTATAAAGAATTGTTGTAAGTTTATTGTTTTTAATTTAGTTCAAGATGTAGACCTAATCCATGGGCCAAGATTTGGCAGTCTTCTTCTGTAAAGATTTACAGCCTTGGAAACCCTATGGGTCAGTTCTACTCTGTCTTAAGGGTCACTGTGAGTCAAAATTGACTCAACAGCAATGGATTTGGTTTGGTTCAGTTTGGGTTTATAGGCCTAATGGCCCCAAACTCCCTAGAAGCTCTATTCCACTGACTGGAACCCTTATTGTATACTCTGCTCATGCCCTCATGTTCTCTTTACTGAACTTAGGTATTACAGTCAATCAGGACATATGCAACTGTCCTTAGCCATTTCTTTGTTCACCATTTAGCATGGCAAAACCACAACATTGGTTAAATTCAGCTTTCTATTTTATTGGCACATGGATCCTAGTTTCTCATTGTTGCTGGAGAAAAATCCACGTAATGCTAATTAATCTCACATTAAAATCATCATCACAAACCTCAAGTAGACTTAATATTCCTTGGCAATTCTTCTGCATTTCTTTAGTCAAAACTCCATCTCACTCTCCTAAATAACTCCTTCTTTCCTCTACTTACACTAAGTTGATAATCTTGCTCATTATTTCATTAAGATGGAATCAAATGAGAATTTCTACTTTTACTTACCACAAAAATCTGCTTATCTACTTGCTTCTTAAAAGCAGTTATGGCAAGTGGTCTCAGGACATAAACCACCAGTGAATAAATTCTGGTTTTCCCACTTACTAGATGTGGCAGGAGCCCTGGTGTGTTGCAGCAGTTAACAGCCTAGTTGCTAACCAAAATGTCGGCAGTTCAAATCCACCAGCCACTCTTTGGAAACCCCATGGAGCAGTTCTGCCCTGTCCTATAGGGTCGCTACGAGTTGGAATCAACTCAACAGCAACAGGTTAGATGTGGCAAGTTTGTTGACACCACTGTGTCTCAGTTTCCTTGATCTGGTATTCAGATAAAAATAATATCTATTTCATGGTGGTGTGAAATATTCAAGTAGTTAACAAATGTAATACACGTAGAACACATTGTAACTCCAGAATAGGTGTAAGCTATTATTGAAATCTTGTGCTACAGTGGATCAAGGGTTGGCACACCAATCTCAGGCCAAACTTTTTACTTATAAGATTCCATCTGCACTCACCTTCTTAAGGACTTTGATCCTCATCAGCATATTCTACAATATTT
This sequence comes from Loxodonta africana, assembly GCF_030014295.1. NCBI lineage: Eukaryota > Metazoa > Chordata > Mammalia > Proboscidea > Elephantidae > Loxodonta > Loxodonta africana. The sequence goes on from NC_087346.1 coordinate 88,337,069, forward strand.
TTTGGATAAAAACAGTGTTCTTTCTTGACCCTATATCTTTTAGCTGCCATGTTTCTCAGCAAAACTAGTTAAAAGTGTTGTCTGTACTTCTTTTCCTTCTATTCTTTCTCAAACTCGCTCCAATCAGGATATTGACTCAAACACTCTTCCAAAATTATATTTGTCAGGCTCACCAATGATCTCTATATTGCCAACTGCAATCTTTAATTCTCAACCCTCTTCCCATTTAACCTATCAATAACATTTAGGCTATTGATCATTCTCAATGTATTGGAAACCTTTTTTCTCTTGGCTTCCAGCGGGGAGGGAGCCCCATTTTCTTGGTAATCTGTCTATGTCATCAACTATTCCTTCTCAGTCTCTCCTGCTGGATCTTCCACATCTCAAACCCTAAATGTTGGAGTATCCCAGGGCTCAGTTTTAGACCTCTCCTCTTCTCTACTTACACTCATGCCATAGATGATCTCATCTAGTACAATAGCTTTCAATGCCAAATATATGGTGATACAGCTTTCAAATGTTTAGCTCTGGCTTCTCCCTAGACCTCTAGGCTCATATATCCTAAATTTCCACTTGAAGCTCTAATAGACAATTCACATAATATGCCTAAACAGAATTCTTGGTCTCCTCTTGTTCTTTCCTCAGTCATCTTCATTTCAAAAAAAAAAAGTCCTGGAATTATTTCTGGGTAATAGATATTTGAAAGGTGGTACAGTGGTTAAGCTCCAGATGCTAACCAAAAGGTCACAAATTTGAACCCAGCAATGGCTCCATGGGAGAAGAATGTGGCATTCTGCTTCCATAAAGGTTACAGTCTTGGAAATCCTATGAGGCAGCTCTACTCTGTACTATAGGGTCACTATGAGTTGGAATGGACTAGATGGCAACAGGGTTAATAGATATTTGATATGTCATTCTTTGTTATTCCTTTACTGGATTTTGTGTAGGACAAAATTAATTTACAGGACTTGGAAAACTCTATCCTTATTTCTGGGAATGCCTGAATGCCCGGTTTTGGCTTTTGGCCAGAATAAGGCCAGTGGAGTTTGTGATGTGTGGTTTAAAGTCTGAAACTTTCCGGAATTCACTCCTCTCCCCCCACGGCCAGTTTTTTTACTAATGGTTTTTAGCTGGCATAATTGGTTATATAGTTTTTGATTGGTTATATAGTCTTGCTTGACGACAGGACCAAAAGTGCCATAAAACACACTGCTGAGGACTTCTGCCTTGAGCTCTCCTGAAGCTAAGATTCATCACACAGATCTTGGTGGTATAATCTGTGGTGAAATACGTATGTGTGTGAGTAAGGACCGTGGGGATCTTTCACCTGGATACCTCTCAGGCCTCCAATGCTTTCCTGCACTCTCTTGATGCACTTGTATTTTGTGCCTTTTGTATTTTCTGTGGATCTTATGAATCCTTTCAAATACCCAAATTTGTGAAAGAGTTGCATTTTTTTTTGGTATTTAAAAGTGCAGCAGTCGTGTACTGAAGCTGGCTTGTACCCAAATGCAAGAAATGATTGTTGAGACTTCAGGAATTATGTCAGCTAGCTGTGAAATGATTTAAAAATCATTTCATGATTTAAAATGATTTAAAAATCAGCCATGATTCAAAAATAATGCTGCTAAATACTGAAAATTCATCATGTACTAATAATTTTACTACATATTATTAGCATTCACGCTACATCTACAGCTCCGGTGGCTCAGTGGTTAACAGCTTGAAAGCTAACCAAAAGGTGGGAAGTTCAAATCTACCAAACACTCCTTGGAAGCCCTTGGGACAGTTCTACTCTGTCCTATACGGTCACTATGAGTCAGAATAGACTTGATGGCAACTGGTTTGGTTTCAGGTTTTTGTTACATTTATTGTAATGTATGGTAGAAAAATATAATAGAGTGCTACTGTTCATCTCTTCCCAAATCCACATTCAGTAATGCCATATGGGTAGCTTGAAATTGGCCATAATTGGAATATTTACACCATGGAAATGGGCAAATGCTAAAAATCAGCTCCCATTACCCACTCCTGAGAGCTGTTAAACATTTTCCAGCATGCTGCTAAATCTATTTCTCATTTATACTTTTAAAAGAAATCTTCACTAGAATGTGTAACTGGACTGCAATTTCTATTCCATGACATTGTAGACTAAATTTTGGACATTGTGACAGATGTTAAACTCCATTAGACCTATCTGCTAGTGACTGAGGTGAATAGGTTTGTTACTAGTTTTCATTTTTCATAATTCTAATGTAAGAGAACATTTCAGGAGATGCTCATTTTAAACATTTCTTAGTGATATGTCAAGGACATTTTAAGACTTTAGATTTATAGTGATTAATAAAATGATGTCAGAAAAAACTATTATATGTTACTATATGTTTTTTCCAAAGTTATTATTTTATGAAATAAATAATTATGAAAATAAAATAATTTTATCATACTTTTTAATTTCGTTTTCTCAAAAAAGCTATTGTTGCTTAAAATTTGTCACAGTAGGCACTCATGGTTGGGTAAACAAAACTTTACTTCCATTAAATGTGTTGCTATTGTTGTTGTTAGGTGCCATCGAGTCAGTTTCGACTCATAGCGACCCTATACACAACAGAACGAAACACTGCCCAGAGCTGAACCATCCTTACAATCATTGTTATGCTTGAGCTTATTGTTGCAGTCACTGTGTCAATCCACCTCCTTGAGGCTCTTCCTCTTTTCCGCTGACCCTGTACTCTGCCAAGCATGATGATCTTCTCCAGGGACTGATCTCTCCTGACAACATGTCCAAAGTATGTAAGATGCAGTCTCACCATCCTTGCCTCTAAGGAGCATTCTGGCTTCACTTCTAAGATACGTTTGTTTGTTCTTTTGGCAGTCCATGGTATATTCAATATTCTTCACCAACACCACAATTCAAAGGTGTCAATTCTTCTTCGGTCTTCCTTATTCATTGTCCAGCTTTCACATGCATATAATGTGATTGAAAATACCACGGCTTGGGTCAGGCGCACCTAGTCTGCAAGGTGACATCTTTGCTCTTCAATACTTGAAAGAGGTCCTTTGCAGCAGATTTACCTAATGCAATGCGTCTTTGGATTTCTTGACTGATGCTTCCATGGCTGTTGATTGTGGATCCAAGTAAAATGAAATACTTGACAACTTCAATCTTTTCTGCATTTATCATGTTGTTGCTCATTGGTCCAGTTGTGAGGATTTTTGTTTTCTTTATGTTGAGGTGCAATCCATACCGAAGGCTGTGGCCTTTGATCTTCTTTAGTAAGTGCTTCAAGTCCTCTTCACTTTCAGCAAGCAAGGTTGTGTCATCTGCATAACACAGGTTGTTAATGAGTTTTCCTCCAATCCTGATGCCCTGTTCTTCTTCATATAGTCCACCTTCTCAGATTATTTGCTCAGGATACAGATTGAATAGGTATGGTGAAAGAATACAACCCTGGCGCACAGCTTTCCTGACTTTAAACCAAACAGTATCCCCTTGTTCTGTACGAACAACCACCTCTTGATCTATGCAAAGGTTCCTCATGAGCACAATTAAGTGTTCTGGAATTCCCATTCTTCACAGTATTATCCATAGTTTGTTAAGATCCACACAGTCGAATGCCTTTGTATAGTCAATAAAACACAGGTAAACATCCTTCTGGTATTCTCTGCTTTCAGCCAGGATCCATCTGACATCAGCAATGATATCCCTGGTTCCACCTGCTCTTCTGAAACCAGCCTGAATTTCTGGCAGTTCCCTGTTGATATACTGCTGCAGCCACTTTTGAATGATCTTCAGCAAAATTTTGCTTGCGTGTGATATTAATGATATTGTTCTATGATTTCCACATTCATTTGGATCACCTTTCTTGGGAATAGGCATAAATATGGATCTCTTCCAGTCAGTTGGCCAGGAGGCTGTCTTCCATATTTCTTGGCATAGACGAGTGAGCACCTCCAGCGCTGAATCTGTTGAAACATCTCAATTGATATTCTGTCAATTCCTGGAGCCTTGTTTTTTGCCAATGCCTTCAGAGGGACTTAGACTTCTTCCTTCAGTACCATCGGTTCCTGATCATATGCCACCTCTTGAAATGGTTGAACATCGACTGATTCTTCTTGGTATAATGACTCTGTGCATTCCTTCCATCTTCTTTTGATGATTCCTGCATCGTTTAATATTTTCCCCATAGAATCCTTTACTATTGCAACTCAAGGCTTGAATTTTTCCTTAAGTTCTTTCAGCTTGATAAATGCTGAGTGTGTTCTTCCCTTTTGGTTTTCCATCTCTAGCTCTTTGCACTCGTCGTTATAATACTTTACTTTGTCTTCTCGAGATGGCCTTTGAAATCTTCTGTTCAGTTCTTTTCCTTCATCAATTCTTCCTTTTGCTTTAGCTGCTCGACATTTAAAGCAAGTTTCAGAGTCTCCTCTGACATCCATCTTGGTCTTTTCTTTCTTTCCTGTCTTTTCAATGACCTCTTGCTTTCTTCGTGTATGAAGTCCTTGATGTCATTCCACAACTCATCTGGTCATCAGTCACTAGTGTTCAGTGCATCAAATCTATTCTTCAGATGGTCTCTAAATTCAGGTGGGATATACTCAAGGTCATATATTGGCTCTCATGGACTTGCTTTGATTTTCTTCAGTTTCAGCTGGAACTTGCATATGAGCAATTGATGGTCTGTTCCACAGTCGGTCCCTGGCCTTGTTCTGACTGATAATATTGAGCTTTTCCATCGTCTCTTTCCACAAATGTAGTCAATTTGATTTCTGTGTGTTCCATCTAGCGAAGTCCATGTGTATAGTCACTGTTTATGTTAGTGAAAGAAGGTATTTACAATGAAGAAGTCGTTGGTCTTGCAAAATTCTATCATTCGATCTCTGGCATTGTTTCTACCACCAAGGTCATATTTTCCAACCACTGATCCTTCTTTGTTTCAAACTTCCGCCTTCTAATCACCAGCAATTATCAATGCATCTCGATTGCATGTTCGATCAATTTCAGACTGTAGCAGCTGATAAAAATCTTCTATTTCTTCATCTTTGGCCCCAGTGGTTGATGCGCAAATTTGAATAATAGTCATATTAACTGGCCTTCCTTGTATGAGTATGGATATTATCCTATCACTGACAGCGTTGTACTTCACGATAGATTTTGAAACGTTCTTTTTGGTGATGAATGCAACACCTTTCCTCTTCGAGTTGTCATTCCCAGCATAGTAGACTATATGATTGTCCAATTCAAAATGGCCAATACCAGTCCATTTCAGCTCACTAATGCCTAGGATATCAATGTTTATGTATTCCATTTCATTTTTGACAATTTCCAATTTTCCTAGAGTCATACTTTGTACATTCCAGGTTCCAATTATTAATGGATGCTTGCAGCTGTTTCTTCTAATTTTGAGTTGTGCTACATTAGCAAATAAAGGTCCTGAAAGCTTTACTCCATCCATGTCATTAAGGTCGACTCTACTTTGAGGAGGCAGCTCTTCCCTAGTCATCTTCTGAGTGCCTTCCAACCTGAGGGGCTCATCTTCCAGCACAATATCGGACAATGTTCTGCTGCTATTCATAAGGTTTTTACTGGCGAATGCTTTTCAGAAGTAGACTGCCAGGCCCTTCTTCCTAGACTGTCTTAGTCTGGAAGCTCAGCTGAAACCTGTCCTCCATGGGTGGCCTTGCTGGTATCTGAATACAGGCAGCATAGCTTCCAGCATCATAGCAACAGACAAGCCCCCACAATGCAATGAAGTGGCAAACACATGGGGGTCCATTAAATGTAGGTATACATATTATACAAAAATTCCATTAACTAACAATTTCAGGTTTTCTAAGCTTAGATTTATGTCAGAATTGGACTGGTACTTACTTTTCTGTGTTGTCTCTCACCATGCCCTTGTATTTAGCTTGTGTTCCAACCACACTATTACTTAAGTTTTCTGAAACATACTATACTGTGCCTTCACAAATGGTATATTTTTTACTCCTTTTCTGGGATTTCCTTCCTGATTTTTTTTTGTTTTTTTTTTTGGTCTCAGTGAATTCCTACTATCATTTAAAAATAGGCTCATATTTTTGTGAAACTTTGTATCCATTGTTTTTCTTGGACTTTGCCATTATGTTTTCTTGGATTTTGTGCCCATCTCATTCAGGAAAGTTCTATAAAGCCAAAGAATACAGTCTATTTTTAGCCTTATTACTTTGGCCCTGACTCCCTGAGAACCTATATTTTATTGCCAATTCTACCTTTTTCTCTATTCAGATGCATATAGAAGATGAGCTTTTAATTTCAGTAAGTATTTTCCCAAAAAAACTTAACTACATAAGTAACATAAAAAAAATTATACTTGTGAAGAAAATGAAGACATTATAGAGTTGGCTAAAATCTCTTTAATTATCATTTCAAATTATGGTCTCTTTCTAGCTATGCAGACGTAATCACTGTTTGATGAATCTTTCCATATCTTTTTCCCATGCATTTACATACATATGTTAGCATTCATAGAAAGTGGGCGTGGTGTTACTGTTTCTTTTAAGGTTTAGTGGTATAGCATATTGAATTGTCATTCCAAAACTCAATAGTTTACTCAATATTTTTTCTTGGAGTCATTCTATATAGATCTACAAGTATATCAGTCAAGGTTCAGAGTTTGGAAAGGCATTTTAAGCAGAAAGAAATTTGAAGCAGAAAAGCAGGCACTTCAGAAATTGTTGAAAGGGCTAAAGGTTCAGACTCCAGGCTAAACCTCCAGGAGTGACTCACAGAACACTGGAGAGTTGAGGTTCAGAGGGAGCTACTACACTGGTATTATTGATTTCAATAGCTAAGATCCAAGGATCAGAAAGCCACTAGCACTAATGATAGCAACACTCAGTCTCCTGACATCCACAGTTTTAAAGAGAAGGCAGAGACCAGACCACAGAACAATTGCTGACATCTGAGCAAAGTGTGCCCCCACAGGGACGTAAGAGTGAATATCGGTTTTTGGAAAAGGTAACCAGGCACCCTTTGAGACATAAGTAGGTCCTTTTCTTATGGTGCAAAGTGAGACACGCATAGAGGCATTTCCACCTCACTCAAGTAGCCTTCTCTTGTTTGTTATCTATTTTCAGTAAGTAATACAAATGGCTTTCACTTTGCCAACACTGTGTAAGTATCTCCTGTGTGTGGCTCAATCAGATTGGATGGATGTAGCACCTGTGGAGGGGTTACTGTTACTGGATGGAGTCCTCTTCCTAATAATTTTGTGGCTGCTTGGAATCTTGAGATTGCCTTTGAGACAATACAATAACAGATGATTAAATCCAAAATGAGCACTAATGACAATAAGTGATTAGAGGTCAGAAGGAAAAGATCAAAGATGTGGAGGTGGGTTGGACAAAAGTATGAGTAAACATTGGATAGGCAGAAATGGCAATCCTGGGAGTGTTAAACAGCATGAACAAAAACATGGATGTAGGAAGTACTTGCCATTCAAGGAAGCAAGCTGTGAGAAATGGCTGGGGTAAAGTCAAGCTTTTGGTAAAGTCATTGTTAAGACAGTACAATGTCAACACTGTGAAAGCACTTGTTATATACCATCTCAGTTGATGCAACGACCTTACAAGTATGATCTTGTTATAACCATTTTTACCTATGAGATAGCTGAAGCCCAGAGAGACTTAGGGCAACAGCTAGTTAGTAGTGAACCTGGCATTGGAATAGAGGTCCTGCTCTTTACATTATATCATGTTGTCGTTGTTAGGTGCCTTGAGTCAACTCCGACTCATAGTGACCTTACGTATAACAGAATGAAACGTTGTCTAGTCCTGTGCCATCCTGACAATTGTGCTATGTTTGAGTCCATTGTTGTGGCCACTGTGTCAGCCCATCTCATTGAGGATCCTCCTCTTTTCCGCTGAACCTCTACTTTACCAAGCAAATTGTCCTTCTCCAGTGACTGGTCTCTCCCAATGACTTGTTCAAAGCAAGCGAGACAAAACCTTGCTGTCCATTCTTCTAAGGAGTGATCTGGCTGTAATTCCTCTAGGACAGATTTTCTTTTTTTTGTTGTTCTTCTGGCAGTCAATGGTGTATTCAATATTCTTCACCAACACCACAAAACCAATTATACCATAATACTATGCAAAAACATATATAAATGTGAAGAGATGGTATTCTGAAGGGCCTTGAATACCAACCCAAAAAGGTTGTATTTGACACTGAAACCAAATGAGAAACTTCAGAGATTTTCGAGTAATGTCATGAATATGTGGTTTATGAACATAAATTACACCAATTAATGTCATCATTCAGGTCTTTGCTCAAAAGTTTCCTCCTCAGAGAGGTTTTTTCTGACCATCCTAAACACAGTCACAACTTTCTCCCCCCACCCCACCGGCATCACTTTCTATCCAGTTACCCTGCTTTACTTTCTTCATAGCATATATAAATAAAAAAAAAAAAAAGATTTTTTTTTTTATATAAATAGCTCATGTTAAATTAGGTACTTACTGTCTTCTTTAGTGTTGCCTGTCTTTCTCATTAGAGTGTAAGTTCCATGAAGGCAGAGACTTTATTATATCTGCTTTTATATCCCCACTACTGGGAATAATGTGTAGTCCCAGGAAGTACGTAATAAATATTTATTAAGTGAACTAATGAATAGAGTAAGTGAGTGATTGATGATATGAAACATGGCACCAAGTATCTAGGTATTTGTGGAGAAAATATCTAAAAGACTGTTTTTCTTTTGTAAAAATTTAGGGTGTCACTCAAAAACTTAGTCTTTATTCATTTAGTAAAACAATTCTTGCTTTCTATAAAAGAATTACACAAATAAAACTGATATTTCTTACTCTAAAACCTATCTCCATCTGTAAATCCATAACTACAAAAGTATGCACAGAGTTCCAGGAAGAATCCTAGTTTAAGCATGCTTCGAATGAGTAATGCTGAACCAGAATTATTATATTGAAAAATACAAGTTGTATTTATTTGTCAGAGACTGTTCTGGTGGATGCAACTGGTTTCACAGAGGAGGAGCTCTATGACATGAAAGGATGGATGGACCCTGAGTCAGAGCACTGATTCACCAATCTGTGGTGGTTCTTCTTGGGAGGATCTCTCAGGTGACCAATCCAAGTTATGGCTATTGTTGTTTTCTAAACATCCAACTCAGAGAGAATTTTCATCTCTTCCTTTTAACCCAGACTCAGAGCTGTCATCAACACTTGTTAGACAAGTTTCCTTTTAATTATTTTCTGCTATTGCACCCAGCCCTTAAAATCCCAACTAACATTGTGGTTACCACATTTACCGGAGAACCACTCATCAGAGCAAAAGGAACACAGAGGTTTCCTTTATCTTTGTTAACATCGACAGCCTTTGTATCAGCACATTATGTATAGGTAAGTGGAGATTTGCTTGCCTAAAATTCTGACATAAATAGAATTAATACTGTCTCCCAGACGTGACTCCCATTCAAGGGGTTCATTAAGACATTTGAGTTTAGGGAGAATTTGTAATTTTTTCACAGCCTTTCTTATTTCCTCCATGGAGACAGCCCTGTAACAAACATGTACTTGTGTCTGGAATCTATAGTTTTATATAATGATTTTGGGATTATTTCAGAAAGGTGAAGTGCAGTTTAGCATCTTGTGATTGAAAAATAATACAAATATGTGATGGCTGTAAAGTGGAGAGAAGGTAGCAGAGAGATTTCTTTTCTCATGAATTAGATGCTAAACTGTTGATGTTGATGATGGTAATGATGGCTGCTTTGTATTTGTTTACCATCTTGTGTTTTTAAAGTGCTGTCATGAATATTATCTTATTTGAATCTAACAGTACCACTGTTTCCCGGGTGTTCTCTGTATATCCATATGTAAAGCCATACATTTCTATCTGCAAAATATTCATGAAACAGAATAGTATAATTATTTATAGACACTTGTATTTATTTTTAAATAATTATTGCTCTAAGTAAACAGTGTTCATTAACGGCAGAAGTTTAAAAGCATGTTTTTTAGCTCACAAGGAGTTTTCATCAAAATATATGAAATATAGCGAAATTAGCTGAACCTGATGATAAAATATTTAATATTTAAATAAATATGGAATACAAATACATGCCTTACACAAATATTTCTCTAAAAACGTACACCTCAATTCAATAGCTGAACCCTTTAAGATAATATATATGTTCACATACTTACATAGGTATATAGTCACAATATTAGCATTGATGTAAAAATGTAGTTATAAAGGGCATACTCACTAAGGTAGAATCTGCTAGTAACATTTACCTTGAATTAAAGTAAATAATTTATTGTTTTATGATTTCATTTTTTAAAAAATGCTACATTATTCATAACCTTGACATTTTCTTATTAGCGACATCGCTGATCTATCAGTAAAAGAGTGATCACACACATTTAAAAATGGAGATGAGAAAGTACGATTGTTTTGTTTTGTTTTGGTGTGAAACAGCAATCACCTTTATGCTGAGTAGATGAGATATATATATTTTATACATAGGGCACTCCTTCTTTTTCATCATTTTAACACCTGTGTAAAGTCTTAATTTGAAAGATTTCAAAGGATTAAGCCATTGTTTCTGAGGACTCTAGTTTCCTAGGGAAGGTTCAAGCCCTAATTTAGTAATTAGCTTCTCAGACTGAGGCATTAATCAGATTACACAGCAGAGCCTGGAAGGATTTGGAAACACAGTTGAATTCTACAGGTGCATTTGAGGGGATCTTGATGAACCATGGGATTGCATGTGAGTGCCTGAATGATGAATGGCTAAAAGAAGATGGAGGAACATCAAATTCTATCAACTTCATTTTTTTCCCCCTTAGAATTAGTGCCATAGAATGGAACGGGAAAATTTTCAAAAGAAAGATATGTTTTGGGTCCTTGCCAGGACAGTGTTGAGCACTATCTTTTTTTTCCAGGAAATTTTTTGTGGCAAGATATTATTGCTATTCTGTATCCTACTCCAGTAATTCCCTGCAGGTTTTTCAGAAGGATTTTTAATATGAACACCAAAAATATTGGCTGACAGCTGAGTGATTTTTCTGCCAGGGAAACCTCTTTGTCATTCTTAAGTAGCTATATCAACTATCTGTGTCATAGTTTGTAAGAACTTTAGGTTATGACTTAAAGGTAGCTACAACTCAGAGAAGCATCTGAGATTGTGACAAGAAATAATAAAAATGGGGAATATGGAATGGAAATATTAAATTCTACAGTGATATCAGTAAAGGACAATGAAAATTGGAAAGTTATTTCAGTTTACCGAGTTCAAACCATAGTGCTTGGATGAATTCTAAGACATCTTATTTGGCCAAGTTTAAACAGATTTAGATTTCTTGTTCTTCTCATAAGAATACCAGTTCTTAAAATAAATTGTAGAGGTAAAAAATAAAAAATTTGGTCAATTCTATATGAATTCCTGTTCTGAGTTAAAGCTTTAAAAATAAAACTAGCCAAAACAAGAAACCTATAAACGTATCTCCAATTAAGAGACTATTAGAAAAAAATTAGTAATTACTAGAGGTCATGGCAGACAGAAAAGTAAAGAAAGGGTGTGGAGTAAAGATTAGAGAATGAAACTGCAAAGTAGTTTTGGTGAAGCAGAATGCTTATGAGATGAGGTAAGTGCTAACCCATCATTGAAAGATGAATGATATTTTGAATTTGACAGTTAAGAAGCAGAGGCTGACAACGTAAGGTCTTTTGCAAGGTGTCGAACAATGAGGCTGTGACGTTCAGGAAAGATACAGGAAAGCTGAGATTAGTCATAATGAGAATGTAAACAAATGTTTGCCTTAGAAAGAGAAGCATCAATTTTCCACAATATTTTATAGAAGAATTACTACGCTACTGATCCAGTTTCACAGCCTTGGTTGTCCTGGTCTTTTTTGGATGACTCCTGAGTTTGTACCTCCGACTGCAGTTCCTCAGTTAACCACCAGTCTGTTATCTCCATTTGTATACTGGAAATGTAAATGGCCCTCAAGCTCAAGATATACAAAATTTACCAGTTTCCTCCCGAAATTATCTCTTCTAGATTTCATTTTTTCTCTCCTCAACTTCTCAAGATGAAATATTGCATCATCTTTAGCATATTTCTTTTTTCAAAATAGCAAATTATCAAGTTCTGGCAAATATTCTACTCCTGTAAATTTCCTCAAATTTTTCACTTTTTTTTCCATTCTTACTACCACCACCCAGGATCCCATCACTCTATTCCCATGGATTACAATAGCCCCTTTCCTCATTGATCTTCCCCTTTCATTTTCCCCTTCTTTGACTATCATCATGCATGCTGTCTGCACATTCATCTTCTTAAGCACCCCATGTTCTCACGTTAGTCATTTCTACAGGGTAAAGTCAAAACACTTTTTATTAGAACAGAAGGCTTTCCATCATCTGGGCCCCTCTGATCTATCTAGCCCCCATGATGTAGTTAACTTTGATCCTTCTTGTTTTCTTTCATTCTCTCATTCAACAAATATCTATAATGTTCTAGACACCATGCTACATCCTGGGTATAATAAATAATGATGTTGCCTCAGACCATACATGCTTATGACTAGAGGTGAAAAGACTGATATACAAATAAAAAATACTTTCAGTGAAGGATGGGCCATGGAAGACTTCAGTGGTGATGAGATGACAGAGCTGAGTGATGAAGGTTGAGTGAGACTCACTGGATAGACTTGGGTAGACATTTTAGGAAGAAGGAACTGAGTGTGCAAGTACATGGAGGTGTGATACAGTCTGATGTGTTCAAGGAATCATTTGAAATGTCTGGGGAATAGTTTACATGTTGGAGAGGAGAAAATGAGATGATGGCAAGGCTGGCTTTAAAGGTACAGTTTACTTATAGAAACACGAGGAAAAGGGTACAGACAAAGGAAAAGTCATAAATGTGGTGGTGGAGTTGTGAATATCCTCTTCCGATGCCTTCCGTTTTCTCCCTGAAATAAGAAGTACAGCTTTATCGGATAAGAAGGAGGCATGGGATAGACTATAGTACATAGTGAGAATCTGCATCACCAGGAGTGTCAAAGTACAAATTCCTTGACCCTTCCTGATATTTTAATTCAATAGATCTAGGGTAGGAACCCTCAATCTGTATAATAAATGAATGTCCCAGGTGATTCTAATTCAGGTCATTCTCCAGTTTGCATTTGGACGAGGCCCACCATATAAAACAAAATCTCCACATCTTTGTGTGATATCAAATGTCCTTCTTGACTTCTTGCTGCCTTTCTGTCCAACTTCATCTTTAGCCAATCCATGACTCACAGTTTGCTGCAACAAAATTGTATTGCCAGTATTTCTCTGAGAATTGCATTCTTTCCCACTTTCTAGACTGTCCTCCCCTGCTTCTTTGTCTGAGAAGTTAGCTAGTAAGCTAGACAGGTACCGTTTTAACTTAATGTAGCAATTCCTGTTTGTGTGTGTTCTTTGTATGTAATGGGGACATAATATTATAGGATCGTGATCATACTCTTAAAAATTACGACAGGCTTAGGCAGTAAGAGCTTCTAAGCCATTCCCATTTCCTCCCTGCCCCTCGCTGTTCAAAGTCTTCACTTATTGTCTTTCTGTTCCTACCTGTTGATCATGGGAGTGAACTAGATGCGCTGCCCTCCACCAGGCAGAGTGTTGACTTATTGTAGCTCTGTTCATACTCATTGATCATGGGAGGGTACTAGATTCCAAATATAGATAACTTGGCACCAACCATCAAATGTCTTTTGCAGCTACTGTGCTTCAACTGTGGAACTGCGAGCAGTGAGCAAGAAGAAAGAAACATAGATCTTGAATGACTATGCTTTTTCTGACACATTCTTCATATTCATATCCTTTACTTGCAGACCAGTCACATCTTCCCGAACGTCTTTGCCGCTATGGATGATTGCCCTAATTGTGTTTGGAGTGTTGGCAATTTTGGGAATAACTATTGGTCTTCTGGTCCATTTTCTGACAACAGGTTGGTAAAGAATACATTTTTATTTTAGTTTGTTATATAAACTGTTTCCATTTTTATGAAAGATAAAGAAACAATTGCAAAGAATGAGTTCTCTCCCTTTAAAATGGTATCAGTTTATTCTCTTTTGAGAGAGTAATGAATTTATTCTCTTGTAAAACTGATCATGCTTATTACAATTCAAGCCTTATACAAAAGTTCTAAAAGAGGAAGGAAGGAAGAAAGGGAGGGAGGGAGAAAGGATGGAAAGAAGGAAGGAAGGCATGGAGTGTATTAGGAGTCTGTGCCTTTTACCTGTGTATATTGAAAAAGATGTCCGCAAACGCATTTGGCAAATGTTAACAATGCATTTTTCTGGGATCTGGAATCCTTAGTTCCTTCCTTCATTTCTTGGATCCAGATATAGAATCATGAATGATAGATTAATAATTGATAGATAGGCAGAAAAAGTATTTCTACTGAGATGGTACTATACATGTTATTTTAGAATTAAAATACTATATTTTCTGTGAAGAAGAGAAACTGAAGAAAATTGAGCTTCAACTAATTATTTCTCCATAACAAAGGCATTGATACAAAAATATCCCCTTAACATAAAGAAGAAAAAAAAAATTGGAAAAATTGAGGAGTGTTGCATTCATTTTTTTAAAGCTACGTGTTTTGCCTTTAGACATTGTCCAATTACAGCCTGCTATGAAAGATAAGAAAATCAGCGTATTTGTACTTCTCATTTTTCACTAACTTTCCAGTGTTTTGTTAGCACTATTACTCTTTTTTTACATTGTCAATGTTTATAACACTTCTTTCTGGTTTGTAATCATAATTGCTGCAGTTGTTTAGTTTTGAATGTATAGTTAAATAGAGCCTTTTCCATGGCTCTGCCATGCCTGAGGGTGTTTTTCTTTGTTTTGTTTTGTTTCTTTTTTCTTCAAAGTTCTATATACTTACAATTCACGAAATCAAATAGTTAATCAGAGCTTTTTATAAAAAAATGCAGACCGTTCTCCACTACCCTACTTCCCTTTTTTCATAGGCAACCACATTCAATTCTTCAGGTGGAATTTTAACATTGTTATTTCCCAATTTTTCAGTTATTGGCATAATCTATTCATTTTCTCCTAAGGAAGGTGAAGATTCTGCATTTACACCCTTTCTACACAGATGCCATCTTGGGGTTTCTCTTCAGCAATGTCTTAGGGATAACCTTCAATTCTCTCTTGGGATTAATCTCCTAATGCCTGGATTCCATTACTTTTTCTTACTTTATTCACTCAGTTGTGGTGGATTATATATTGTAGGAGATTTCTGGGGAAGTGTCTTGGGAGGTATTTTTGAAAATTCACATGTCTGAAAATGTCTTAATTGTATCTTTAACCTTAATTAATACTATGAAATTCTAGGCTATAAATAATTTTACCTGAGAATTTTCAAGCCAACCCTCTATCGTCTTCTTGCTTTTAAAGTTTCTGTCAAGAAGTCTAAAGACATTCTGATTATATACTTTTCCAGTGAACCTCTTCTCCTGCCTCCTTACCTCCCACCTTCTGAAACCTTGTTTGTTTTTTCTCTTTGTCCCTAGTGTTCTGAAATTTCATCGTAACATGATTTAGTGTAGGACTGGCATTCAGTGTATCGTTTCAATCTGGAAGCTCAGATACTTCGGGTCCTAGGAATTCTCTTATATTATTTCCTGTCCTCTGTTCTCTCTTTCTAGAGCCCCTGTTATTTGGATATTGGGTCTCCTGAATGTATCCTCTAATTTTTTAGTATTTCTTGTTTCTATTTTCCAACCTTTAATTTTTCTTGGTGATTTTCTCAAATTTGTTTTGTAACCTTTCTATTGAAATATTTATGTATGCTATTATATATTTAATTTCTAAGATTGGGGATCAATGAGCTGACTGGAAATTCTCTGTGATGGGAGTCATGCTGCTTTGTTGAGAGAACCCAAATTACGAGTCTACTTAGGTATTTCTCTTGGATTGCTCAGAATTTCCTGAACGGGAAAAAATATTTAATTATTTCATATTGCTATAATCCTGGTTGTTAGCTTTCTGGAGTTAAGTTGGGAAAAAAGATGGGCATATAAATTTTGAGTATGGTACACCTGCCCTCAACTCTGTCTTTGTCTCCTTAACCTACCAACCTTTGTACTTGGGAAAGACATTGGGATATAAGTTTCAACCAATATTCCTGATTTAATTCCCACTTCCACTCCTACTTCCAGAGGTGCCTAGAGCCATTTGACGTTATTTAGTATAAAAGAGCGTACATATTTAGTTTCTCCACTTCTCCCTTAGGGTTCAGGTTTCTTAAGTCTGTTAGATCAGTTAACACTCACCTACTTGCCTCCAGCTTCCGTAATTTTATTATTTCCTCTGTCATTATCATTGTCCTGTGAGTTCACATCTTTAAAACAAAAAACAAAAAGGTTTACTGTAATTTTAAGAGGACTTGGCAGAAAGAAACATATTTATATTTGTTAAACCTGTCGAGATGAGTTGGAATCGACTCGACGGCACTGGGTTTTTTTGGTTTATCATCTTTAACTGAATTTTCTAGATTCTTGACTTATTTATTTTGATTAATATCCAGGTTGACTACGTGTCTTCTTGAAGTCATTCTTTTAAGGTTTTAAGCTGTTGTAATTCTTGAGATTGGGCATGCATTAGAATGTCCTTGTGTGGCTTTTGTCAGACCACTCAGTTCAGCAGAAAAAAAAGTTACTGGCTTACATTATCTTTTCCTTAAAGCTTTGTAAACTTTCTCCACTGTCTTTTGGCATTTAGTATTGCTAAAAAGAAGAGTCTGATCTTTCCTTATTTGTAAATATAAATTATTCTGTCATTATCTTTTCCCTGCTAGAATACTCAGAGGATATTTTATTTATTGGACTTACCAAATCTAGTCCGTCTTAGTTTTGTGTTCATCCTGCATCAATTATTCTTAGAATACAATGGGCCCTTTTAAGGTACAGATTCAAATTCTTTTGTTCAGTTCTCTTTTCAGGAATATTAATTATGCATTTGTTGTGTTTGCCTTGCCTCCCATGTTGTGATTCCCTCAATAATAATTTTATATTATTTTCATTTTCTTTTTTTTCTCCAAGTCATAAGATTTTCAATCTATATCTGTTGTTTCCAATGTGACTTTTATCTGTGATAGTCTTATTTATCTCTTCCATTTCTTTACTGAATTCTGTAACTTACTTTTCTTCTTCACTGAACTATCACTGGGCTCTTTTGTCTACAAAAGTTTTAAGACTATGGGGAACTATTTGTTTAAATGCTTTCTCTTTTCCCTTGATAATTTCTCTCTGATTTTTGTTTATATTCTTTCCTCATTTTGGATTTTTTTCCTCCAGTATCTATATATAAATTTCTCACTGGGTCCTTTGTAATTATTATTTATTCTTCTTGGCTAGGGTCAGAGATTTTCTAAAGAATACTGTGGGAAGTGAGTCATAGACCTAAGGGGGCTCTCAGTTCACATTCTGGTTTATTTTTTCAAACAATCTCTTATCAAGTCTCTTGTTTGCTTTAACTCTAGGGTACATTTACCTGCAGTTTTTAACGCTTAGAAAGTTGAGTTGGCCTCAAGGAAAGTTCCTTAATTCACAGACTGTCTGAATTATGATGCAGTGCTTATTGGTTTTCTGCCTTCTTCACTCCAGTTTACCACCATCAGATTCCCTCAGCTGGGAGAGATTAAGTAATTAATTTAACTTAATTAATTAATTACTTAATTACTCTGCAACTCAATTTCTCTGAAAAATGGGATGCTTCATGGAGCCTTTATGAGGAATTCACGTAGTAGATACTTAATAAATGCTATTTTTATACATAGCCTGGCAATTGATTACTGTAAACAAAGTTTCATTCATAGCATGTAGCCCTATCTGCATCAATCAAGTTGTTACTCTTCTTTCTAACCTTTGTCTGATATATACCTGTTCATTATTTGTCCTAGCAACACTCTCCACAAGTTAATGTTGTCTAATCAACTGTTCCAGCAGGATATATAAGGGTTTATCAATATATGAGCACAATACTTACTAGTTGATATTACTACGTAGATATTTCTGGATTTGAAGCCCATTTTACTTAAATAATTTTTGGATTATTTCTTTATCTTATAGAAAACAGGACCTACTATTACCAAGGTAGCTTTAAAATAGTGGATATCCCATATAATAGCAATTATGAAAGGGAGACATCAGAAGAAACTAACCGTCTTAGCAAAATCCTTGAGACCAAGGTAAGTTAGCATTTTCCTATATTTGTTTCATTGTTAATTCTCTGAAATATAAATACGCTTCTTGAATTCTATGTTTGACTTTGTTCTCTTGTAACAGATGATGGACGCGTTTCAAAGTTCTAACATTTACAGACAATATATTAATTCTCAAGTCATCACATTGGTGTAAGTAACTAATATTAACATCAGAAAAGTGATTAACCCACCATACATACTGTAAAAGAAGTCTATTGATATGTTACAGCCATTATCCAATAAGTCACTAGTATTATTCGATTAGCAGCTAAGCACTTAACCACTGCACTCGAAGGGCTCAGGGCTAGTATTCAACATTATCTCAAAAGAAGCCTAATTATTCAATATAAAACTAAAGACCCAACTGGGGCTATACACACACACCTAAACAGTTGAGTTTATTAGATCTATTGAGAATGCATTAATTTTTCAGTTGCAGGTGATTTGTCCCTGTCGTTTCTTGAGATTTTATGTCTGCAAACATTCGACCAATGTTTAATATTTATATAATATTTTCATTTAGAAGTAATGTAAATATAGACCCTATTTTTTTCTGTCTTTCTACTTGCAAGCAAGCTAAATACTTTGTGAAACTGTCACTAGAGTTCTTATAGAGTAGAAGAGAGCATATCCACATAAGGAATGCCTTCTATACCTGCTCCTCACTTATCAGCTATCTCATTATCCAACATTTCCCATTTACAACAGTAGCAAAAAATCTACTATTTGACTATTTTGCACATTAATGACATATGTCTTGCAGTAACGAATGCTGAGGAGAGAGTTACACTGGCTCTGATGGTTGAGGTTATGTGTCAACTTTGCCAGGCCATGATTCTCAGTGGTTTGGCAGTTATGTAATGATCTAATTTAGCAGTTAGGCAATGATGTAAGTTGGCAGTTACATAATGATGTAATTTGGCAGTTATGTAATGATATAGTCATCCTGTATTTTGTGAACTGATGTGGTCATCGTCCATTTTCACATATTTTTTGATTTTCACATAACAACCTGGTCTTTGGAATCTAACATGTTGATAAGTGAGGAATGGGTGTATTCTGCATAAGGAGAAGTAAAATAACTATGCCGTGTCCCCCAAAATATGGGTGTGGAGCAGCATGGAATAAGAGGGGGGGTCCTAGAAATGTAGTTAGATGCAAGTCCAGCCTCTGATACTTACTAGTCCTAAGAGTCATTGTATCTTTTTGAGTCCGCTCTCTCTTCTATGAAATATTGATAATAACACCTCCCGTGCCTCCCTCATGAAGTCCCCGATGGGTGCAAATGGTTAATGTCCTCCACAGCTAGCAGAAAGTTTGAAGGTTCAAGTCCACCCAGAGCCACCTCAGAAGAAAGGTCTATCTACTTTTTAAAAAATCAGCCGTTGAAAATTCTAGGCAGCAGAGTTCTACTCTGACAACATTGGTCACTCTGAATCAGAATTGACTCACTGACAACTGGTTTTGCCTCCCTCATAGGAATGTACTCAGGTTTAAAGACAATAATGGGTGTGAGATCATTTACAAATAATAAACACATTTCAAATGAAGACGATTATTGATTATTTTTGCCTCCATCCATGCCACCAGACTATGTGTACACCTTTCTTCCCCTGCTCCTGGGACTCATGGGTCTCCTGGAATTGCAGCATGAATTAAGGTCCCGGCCAGCATTAACCTTGAGGGTCTGTTATAGTGTTGGACAGAAATAGAAGACTAAAATTGAAGGTCCCAAGTGCATCTCAGAGGTAACGGCAACAACCAGAAAGCTTCTGTTTTGTTTTCCTATTCATGTAATTCCAGTATCTATAGGTAGGTCTGGTCTAGAGTTGGTTAAGGAGAGAGTCCACTGGACAGAGTTTTTCACTTTGGTACATCCTGCTACAGCAATCAAACTTGAGTGAGCTGAGGGCCTCCTAGGTATGATTATTGATTTGTATGCAGAAAGGTTGGACACCCCTTGTGTGCCACCAAGTTGACTCTCATTCATAGCAATCCTATAGGACAGAGTAGAACTGCCCCATAGGGCTTCCAAGGCTGTAAATCTTTATGGAAGCAGACTGCCACAGAGTGGCTGGTGGGTTTAAATTGCAGAAATTTTGATTAGCAGCTGAATGTTTTAACCACTACACCACCAGAGCTCCTTTGGGCATCCCTTAGGGACACCCAAAGCATAATAATGCCACTTTAGACACTCAACTGAGATCAGCTTGACTATTCCTATATGTCCACTGGTCAGTCTTTGGTGCTGCCCACATCTTTTCCAATTGCAAACAATTCTACCCTGAACACCACAGTCAGAACAATTTTTCTCAAGCACACTTTTACTCAATAACTTCTTGCCATTGCTACCCTTTAGCTAGTATTAAGGCTCTCTTCCACATGAGCCCAGTTTTCTGGGTGATGTAGTCACTGGACGACTAGGCACAGGGAGGCAGAGTGCATTATTCAAAGTGCCCAAGTTATGAAGTCAGTTGTAGCTAATCTGAATCCTATCTTGTGATTGCCATGGAATTGATTATGATTCACGGTGCCCCCCATGTGTGTAGAGTAGAAGTGTTCCCTAAGGTTTTCAAGGCTATGACATTTTGGAAGTAGATCACTAGGCCTGTCTTCCAAGGTGCTTCTGGATGAGTTTGAACCCCCAACCTTTCTGCTAGTTGTCAAGCGCTTAACTGTTTGTGCCTTCCGGACAATAAACAAAAAACAAACCTGCTGCCATCGAGTTGATTCTGACTCATAGCTCCTCTATAGGACAGAGTAGAACTGTCCATAGGGTTTCCAAGGAGCAGCTGGTGGACGGAACTGCCAACCTTCTATTTAGCACGCAAGCTCTTTAACCACTACCAGCAGCTGCATAATCTTGAGTACATAATGTAACCTCACAAAGCCTCACCTTCTCCTTGTCTATGAAGCGAAGATAATGACACCTATTGCTGTAGAGGTATTGTGGAGACTAAATGTGATAATAAGATTAAAAAAAAAGTAACACGAACACAGCAGGTGCTGAATAAATGCAAATCGGTATCATTGGCATCCAGTTATTCTGGAGCACTGTTCTTACGGCTGCTTAATGAAACTTTCCTCATACTTTAAAGTCCGGTGTAAATGATTTATCCCTCCTCTGCATACCTGCAGATAAGATTAATGTCTTATCACTTCTGCCTTTATTATAGTTATTTGTAAACATGTCTTATGTTCCCTACTAGTCTGAAAATTCCTTGAGGGTAGGAACTGTATCTTAGTCTTTGCATCACCAAATAGCTCCTAGCCCAGTTGCTTTCCTATAGCCATTGCTCAATAAATGATTCATGGATGCATGAACAAATGATCCCAGTTCTGAGGTAATATCTCCACCCTGTGCCTCAGGCCTTTCTTGTTTTTCAGATTTGTGGAGATCCTTGTCCTCTAAACTGAATTATATAGATGCATGCATACTGTCACCAATTAATGTAGGCAGGTGATGCTGTGCTTAATCTAAAGGGAATGTATACACAAGCCCACAAAAGAGCAGAAGAAGCCAAGATATAAAAGATTAGGGGATGAGGGAGAACATGCTATTTTTTAGCAACATATGAAAACTTTGCTTTTTTTTTTTCTTTCTAGTCCTGATAATAATAGTGTGACAGCTCACATATGGCTGGTATTCAAGGGTTCCAGCTCAATGAAGGAAAATACAAGAAGAAGAATTGAAAGCATCTTAGGTCAGATGCTGAGGAACCGTTCAGAATCTGTGACTACAGATCCTAATTCTCTTAGGCTTATAGGTAAGCCTATGTACTAGATGACAGCAATATTACTTTCATCTTTTTTTCCCTAACATGTACCACAAACAGCAAGCACAAAACTGATCCTTAAAATACATACTTTACTTATGGAATGAGTCATTATTTTACTTTAGAGTAACTATTTGTATGCTTCATTTTTAAAAAAACACATTCAAATCGCAATAGTGCCATACCTTAAAATTTTTTCTAGTGAAAACAAAAAATCCGCTTCTCATTCTAACCAGATGTTAAGACTTTAAACAATTCTTTTTTTTTTTTTTTTGCAATATTGAAGGATTCTTTTTTAAACTGTACTTTGGATGAAAGTTTACAGAACAAACTAGTTTCTCATCAAACAATTAGTACACACATTGTTGTATGACATTGGTTAACAACCCCACGACATGTCAACACTCTCCCTTCTCAACCCTGGCTTCCCTATTACCAGATTTCATGTTCCCTCCTGGCTTCCGGTCCCTGCCCCAGGGCTGATGGACTCCTTTAGTCTTATTCCATGGACCTGTTCAATCTTTGGCTGAAGGGTGAACCTCAAGAGTGACCTCATTACTGAGCTGAAAGAGTGTCTGGGGCCATACTCTCAGGGTTTCTCCAGTCTCTGTCAGGTCAGCAAGTTTGGTCTTTCTTTTTGAGTTAGAGTCTTGTTCTACATTTTCTTTCAGCTCTGTCTGGGTCCGTATATTGTGACCCCCGTCAGAGCAGTCAATGGTGGTAGCCGGGCACCATCTCGTTGTACTGGACTCATTCTGGTGCAGGTCATGGTAGATGTGGTCCATTAGTCCTTTGGAATAATCTTTCCCTTGTGTCTTTAGTTTTCTTCATTCTTCCTTGCTTCCGAACGGGTGAGACTAGTGGAGTATCCTCGATGGCCGCTTACAGGCTTTTAAGACCCCACAGGCTACTCACCAAAGTACAATGTAGAACATATTCTTTATAAACTATAAACAGTTCTTCAATTAATGATGTGTGTTTTGATTCATTTCATAACCTCTTATAACTTTCAAAAACAGCATTGGGTCCACTATTATAAGTCAGGTCACACTTTTAAAATTATTTTTGTGTATTGACAGGAATCAGGTTCAGTTGTGGGTTCCTGATCTTTTACAGAAAGATACTGACAGTTTTTCACTTGAAAATGACATAGAATGCAATTCTAATTAAATAAAATAGAAGTCTGTTACATGCAACTATCAAAACGGTATTTCCATATCCCATATTCACAGGTAGTAAAAGAACAATCCCAGTAAACCAATGTTCTTTCCCTTCTGTTAGCACTTTCTCCTGAGATTCTAAATTATTTCTGGAACTCTCTTGCTCTGCTGGATTTACTCTTACTCCATTGGCCCTGGGGTCAGTAGACTCATGCTAGGTATTAAATCTACCATGGTCTTTTTGTTCTATTTCAGAAATCAGTAAGGTCAATGCTGAAAAGATTATCAACAACCGTAAGTTCAGATACTTTCTAATTAAAATGCATGAGATGATCTAAAACACATGATAATTGCCAAGATTTGTTATTCTTGGCCAGACAAGTCCAAAGGGCTTTACAAATAATAACTCATTTGGTCCTCACAACAATCCTAGAAATAGGTACTATTATTATCCCATTTTAGAGATGGACAAACTGAAGCAGAAAGAGGTAAAATAATTTGCCCAAATTTATCCAGATTGTAAATGGCAGGGCCAGAAATCAAACCTAGGGAGTCTGGCATTACTTTATCTGTATCCTACAGCTTAAGAATTCTCAAAGTGCCAAGCTGTCTTGGGGAGATTATATTGGGTAGAGGCGGCCCAGGGGCTGCTAGTGATTCCTGTACAACCTATATTCTGTTCCTATCAGTATAAGACATTGCCAGATAGGACTGTACAAGGACATCTTAGCTTACTCTCTGCTTCTTTAATCAAATAGATACAACCTTCCTAGTCTCATTGGAGAGCACTAATGGCACAGTGGTTAAGAGCTGCAGCTGTTAACCAAAAGGTCGGCAGTTTGAACTCATCAGCCGCTCCTTGGAAACCCTATGGGGCAGTTCTACTCTGTCCTGTAGGGCCACTATGAGTTGCAATTGATGTGAGAGCAATGGATTTGGTTTGTTTATTCTCACTGAAACAACCCTGACCTTTTCCACAGGCTGTGGGAGACGAGCAAGGATGTCGGCTACATATGACAGAGTCAAGGGAGGCTCCACTGCTCAGGAAGGAGAATGGCCATGGCAAGCAAGCATCCAAATGAATGGCAAACACTACTGTGGGGCATCTTTGATCAGTGACAGGTACCTGGTTACTGCAGCTCACTGCTTTCAAAGGTAAGTTCACCATCTTGCCTAAGGCTAGAGTGACCGTAGGCCCTGAGGCAGGCCCTGATTCTTATCTCTCATCACTATACTCTTCAACTTTATATTCTAGACATCCCAAAGTACTCGTAGTTGCAAGAACACATTATCTTGTTCCCACTCCCCACACAGTTGTCTTATAGGCCTGGGGCACCCCTTTCCTCTGCTCATCTCTGAGACAGAATTCATCAAACGTTTTCCCTGTGAAATCTTCTATTCCCTCACACATACAGATTTAAATCCTCCTGTTTTGTAGTCCAACTAGTCTTTACATATACAATCATTTAAGCAATTATTGTAACTGCTTTTATGTCCATTTTTGCATTTAGACATTAAACGTCTTGAAGACATGGACTATTTTCATTTCTGTATCCCTATTGTCTCACATAGTTTGCGGTGTAGAGGCCCAAACAAGATATTTAAAAAATTAATTAAAAAAACTGGATTGTATCATTTCTAATGGTTTATAGAGCAAATAATTACTAATGTCACAAAAAGAGTACAGTAGATGCAGGAGACGTTTCTATTATTTTGAAATAAAGACAAAGGACATGATTTTTTTGTTTCTTTAAGGACCAAAAATCCAAAAAACTATACGGTCAGCTTTGGCACTAGAGTAAGCCCTCCCTACATGGAACATTATGTTCAAGATATAATTATTCATGAAAGCTACGTCCTGCATGAACATCATGATGATGTTGCCATTGTATCACTCACTGAAAGAGTTTTATTTAATAATGATGTGCACCGAGTTTGTCTGCCTGAAGCCTCGCAGATTTTTCCACCAGGTGAAGGTGTTGTTGTTACAGGATGGGGAGCACTTTTTTATAATGGTAAGTCCAGTGAAAATCTAACATTCCCATATAAGGTACAAAAGCAACATGAAAAGTTAATGATGCAGGTACAGAGTTAAAAGCATCATTCACCTCCAGATGGCTGGGGTGGGGTACTACCAGGCCATCTCCCAAGGAAGATGTGCATATGGAGATATGAAATTGCAAAATGCTTTGATCTAGAACATTCTGAAGGAGCCCTGATGGCTGAGTGGTTAAGCGCTCGGCTGCTAACTGAAAGATTGGCCATTTGAAACCACCAGCCAGCTCTGCAGGAGAAAGATGTGACAGGCTGCTTCTGTAAAGATTTACAGCCTTGGGAACCTATGGGGCAGTTCTACTCTGTCTTACAGGGTCTCTCTGAGTTGGAGTCTACTTGATGGCAATAGGTTTTTTTTGTTGTTTGTTTGTTTGTTTTTAGGACATTCCAAGGGGATTAGTTTGGCCCTCGAAACTCCTTAACCTGGGGAACCTAACTGAGAAAGTTCTGTCCAAAGATATAAGAAGGGAAATATGAACATAGGAAAGAAGCATAAGAAAGATACACCAAATTTTACTTTTAACACTTCTTTTTCATTGGTTTAAAGGAGAGAACTGACAGGCTTTTTTATCCTAAGAATAGGCAAGAGTCAAACATAGGTCATAGGCACAGAGAACAAAACACAGTTCCCATCCTGCTCTATTTCAGAGCAACTCTTTTGCTGATAATGTTTACTTCTTTAGGTGAATACCCAGCGTTACTTCAAAAAGCACCTGTGAAGATTATTGATACAAACACTTGCAATGCTAAAGAAGCATATAATGGTTTGGTTTCAGACACAATGATATGTGCTGGATACATGGAAGGAAATATTGATGCCTGCCAGGTAAGTTTGGATGTTATTCACAGTCACTACACGGTACATAAATCATTGCTATTATTTCACGAAAGTCACCAACGTGGAGACAATTCTAAGGGTCAATTAATTTGTACTTCAACAAATCTGTCAAAATCCCTGTCAGCTTTGTCACTAAAATAATTCTTCCCTGCATACAGCGTGTGTTTATAAGTTTTCATGCCTTCAAGGAGCTTAATGTCTAAAAGCAAAAATGGACATACAAGCAGTTATAATAATTGCTTAAATGGTTGTATATATAAAGACTAGTTGGACTACAAAACAGGAGGATTTAAATTTGTATGTGTGAGGGAATGGAAGATTTCACAGGGAAATCGTTTGATGAATCCTATCAGTCTTAGAGATGAGCAGAGGAGAGGGGCGTTCCAGGCCCATAAGACAACTGCATGGGAAGTGGGAGGTATGACACAAGATAATGTGCTCTAGCAAGTACTAGTCTTTACACTGTGTGTGCTTAGTATGAGCCAAGCATTGTCCTAAGCCCTTTAAAAATACTGATTAATTTAATCCTCATCACAACCCTATGATGTAGGTACTATTATTATCATTTTATAGATGAGGGAACTGAGGCACAGGAAGATTAAGTAATTTGCAAAAGATCACACAGCTAGTAAGTGGCAGAGTCCCCATATAAACCCCAGCAATCTAGCATCACAGTTCCTACTCTTAACCATATTTCAATAAACGATTAGTCTCAGAAAAGTCTTTTAATAACTTCATTCCTAGATTCCTCTTACTTTCTCACCCCACTCATATCTAGGGTTCTAGCTACTTTTCACAGATGTGAAACCCTGTACTCCATGTGTATTCATATCATACTTCTCCCAAAAGTTTTTTAATAGAACTTGACCTGGTAATTTATCAGTTCATGACTTCAGGATTAAGATAAACCCCAAAAGACTCCAGTGAGTATCTTCTGGCCAGTTACAGTTGATGTTAAGGGTGAGGCAGGGATTCACACCTTCCCATGGTTTCTAGGAAGCATGAATCACACACTTCATCTGGGCTTATCATTTAGAACAAGTAAAGTATCTAAAAGTAAACTCTCATAATGATAATATTCTTTGTTTTATTCAGGGTGACTCTGGAGGACCACTAGTTTATCCCAATTCCCGAAATATTTGGTATCTTGTTGGAATAGTGAGCTGGGGAAGTGAATGTGGTAAAATCAATAAGCCCGGAGTTTATATGCGAGTGACCTCCTACAGCAACTGGATTGCCTCCAAGACGCGTGTTATCTAAGAGAAAAGCATCTTTTTAGCACAGGTTATTTTTACCTGTTATCCCTAAGCCTTATTAACATCCATTTTAAATTAGTGTGAACAATGGCTTTTTCAGAAAAAAAAAAAAATTGTGGTTCTGAGGAGTATTTATGAACTTTAATTTTAACCAGACCCTGCAAGACATCTCGTCTTTAGTCCAGAAAAGCAAAGTGTTCCTATCAAAAGTAGATTATTGCAATACTATTTGTTTTCTATTTTATTAACTCAGACCATGGCTATCCTGCCACAGTATAAAGTTCTTGGTTTTAGTCATTCAGACTTTCTGGAGTTATGAAAGTATGTCTTTGTCCATGGCAAGTTAGCAGGTATCACTCTGAGAGATTGGAAACAAATGCTTTATGAAGGTTGGGTTGGAACATACTGTATCTGCCTTCATGTCATTGCCTTTGTGGAAAGGGTGTGGTTGTCCCTGGTCAGAATTTAGGCACTGAGTTATAGTCCCTTATTTGTACTGAGATCTTGATCAACTCTTGTAATCATCATGAAAGAATTTCACCATCAGCAAACCTAAGCAAAGCAACCTGTTTTAGACTTACAGAGGCAAACTACGGTGATTCTTCAGTGTTGACACAGGTTTTTGTGTAAATTCTTTATTTGTAACATGTGTAAAAAGAAGTAGCTATGAAGCGTAAAACTATGTAATGTATTTTAATTAAAATGAATTTAAAAGCAAACTACCTTTTTCGATATTACTTTTTTTTTTTAATTTCTTAAGGGTCTTTTGCAATAAGCTTCGTTGTTTTCACCTGGTCCAGGGGTTGGGAAAGGGCTACACAATGGCCCAAGCTGGGGTTGGGGGTAGACGAGTAACTAGCACCCTCCAAGGCCGTAGGCCAATGGTGGAGGTTTCTTTTCCTGCTGGAGGATGAAGCCTACCCAGCTGGCCTTGGGGCTGGTCAGCCTAAAAAGCTTGATCAAACTTTTTTTTTTTTTGAGTAGATGAATTTCATTGAGTCTCAAAAATATCTTCCATAAGTCTTAGGAATAATCCAGCCTCGTTTCTGTAGCTGGATGACTCTTAGATCTTACTCATCAGCCTGTCAAACTTCTTTTTTTCTTAAGACATAAATACCATCCACAAATTTTCACATATCCTTTTTTTTTTTTTTTTGGAGATTTTCGTATCTTTTTTTATTGTACTTTGGATGAAGGTTTACAGAGTACACTAGTTTCTCACTAAACAATTAATACACATATTGTTTTGTGACATTGGTTGCTAACCCCATGACATGTCAACACTCTCTCCTTCTCGACCTTGGGCTCCCCATTGCTAGCTTTCCTGTCCCCTTCTGCATTCTTGTCCTTGCCCCTGGCCTGTGCCCACTGAGTCTTGTTTTGTTTTATGGGCCTGTCTAATCTTTGGCTGAAGGGTGAACCTCAGGAGCAACTTCATTACTGAGCTATAAGGGTATCCAGGGGCTATAAGTGTTTCTCCAGTTTCTGTCAGACCAGTAAGCCTGGTCTTTTTTGTGTGTGTGAGTTAGAATTTTGTTCTACATTTTTCTCCAGCTCTGTCTGGGAAGATCAAACTTCTTGATAAGTTTCATTTCCCCATCTAGAAAGTGGCTCTCCAGTAAGGCACAGACATGAGGATCTATGCTGGCAGAGTTCAGGGAGCACTTCTAGCAGGGCTGATGCAGGTTCATCTTCAGGACTATCGCAGCTTCCACGGCATCCTGCGATTCCACTTTTCTCGGGGTAACTTCTGAATGTCCTAAAAGAGGATTTGACCACAGTGCTGGCTTTGGATCTTCAAGAGACAACAGGTACCCTCATGCTTCTCCTTGGCCTGCTAGAAGAAGTGGCCTGCTCTGTCCGGCCAAGTAGTCGTGGTTGAAATAGAGGCCCATAGATGTAGGTACACCAGATAGCTGATGTCGTCCTTCGCATCTGCTGAATTGTGGCAGATCTAGGAGCTCATGATTGTTCTGTGACAAGGAGACAACCAAAAAACACAGTGCTGGCTGATCCAGGAAGCTGAAGATGGCTGAAAAGATGTCCTGGAGCCTATGGCTGATGGCTAAGGAGGAACTTGAGGAATTTGGAAGCTAGTGAGGATTCTGTCCAAAGGAGAAAAATTCATGAACTGCTGGATGTGCTGCTCCTGCAAGTGGCTGTTTCGTAGGGGAGACAAAGTTATTGGCCTATTCTTGGTCTGGTTACCCGTTATCATGGAGTGGATTCCGACTCATAGTGACCCCATAGGACAGCGTAGACCTGCCCCACAGGGCTTCCAAGGCTGCGATCTTTACTGAAGCAGACTGCTACATCTTTCTTCTGCAGAGGAGCTGGTGGATTCCAAATGGTGACCTTTCAGTTACCAGCCAAGCACTTAACCACCACACCACCAAGGCTCCTCAACACCAGTCAAGTGATTGCAATTTCTAATGTTCTTAGAAGGTATTCACTCCTGAAGAGTAGAAACTTTTATCCATATTCACTGGTAATTTTACTTAGTGTTTTCACAAGGATCCTTATACAGTATTTAAATTTTATTTAAACTTCGATTATCTAGGTTGGAGATAATAAGAGAAAATGTTTTAAAAACTGAATTTTCTTCTCCCAGAAAATATGGATTTTTTCTGTCTACTGGTAACCATTTTCCACTTATCAAAGATTCTCAAATAAGTATGTTGTATACAGACATATAATGTAGTTGTCCTAAAGTTTCATAAAGCATAAAGTTGCTTTTAAATGTCACTTTTAATTCTTTTTCTATGTTATAGAATCTCAGTTTCTTAAAATGTTCAAAGACCAAAGGCTCTTAAAGAAGTTTCTTCATATTAAATTCCAGTTACTAATACCTTGATATTTAATCCATTTGGTCATAATTAACATCAAATATATTAATCATCATCATCAAAGATGAAACAATAATACTTAATTTTGCTTGAGTTCTTAACTATTAGGCACAATTCTAATAATTTTGTATGTATTATCCCGATTAATCCTTACGTCTATTCTATGAAGTAAGTACTATTTATTAACAACTGTATTGATGAAGAAATTGAGATTCAAAGAGGCTAACAACCTTACCCAAGGATGCAGAACAACACCCATCCTGCATCATCCTGCCTCTTAATTGACCACAGAATTTCATGATAAGGAAGTGACTTTGTCCAGAGATATTGACAATTTACATTTGTAGGTTTTGTTTTTTGGCATTGTCTGTTTGTTCTGAAAAGAATGAGAACTTGCAGCTTTGAGTAATACCTAACAACACTAAGTCTGTACTGAAAAATGACACCAGCAACACTTTCATAAATGCTCTTATATTAGCATTTTATATCTTCTCAGTTGATCCTATATAAAAATCCCCTCTGAATCATGGCCTTGAAAATTTGGCCCCCACTACTCCTCTTTCCATGCACAGCTTCCCATGAAACTTTCCAAGCAATACTAAATATCTTCCATCATTTCACCATGCCCTTCAGGCTTAGAGGAAGTCACTTATGTCACCATGAGAAAGACACAGAAGAGAGGAGACAGATCAAGAAATGGTAAAAGTTAGAAATGTACATAAGAATAGATCCCAGATATTGTAAGCTTTATTGAACTTCAAATGAAAGATCTACAAAGATATATCACATTTTTATGGCAATCTACTAGGGAGAAAAAAAAAAAAAAAACTAAGATAAAGTTGATATAAATACTTAAACAAGTTACACAAAACCAAAAATAACTGGTGCCTCAACAATTCTATTTGGCCTGTGAACTTTACAATGGACTCTCCCCCTAATTTTTTAAATAAACTGATTTCATAAACTCCTTAGAAGTCATTTCTGAAATTAACATAAAGCATAAAATCAAACTTCTTTGCTTTAGTAAATACTCAGTTGTATGTTAACTAAACATTAATTAGAAAGGAGGGATAAATCATGGATTCTGAGAAGCATGGAAGAGAATACAGACACTTAGTGACCCACATGATCTCATCTTGATTGGGAGCTGAAGGCCATGTGATAGAGGAGAACACTCAGAAGCTCCTAAGGAGCATAGTTTCCTTTTGTTTTTATTTTCATAGATAGAAATGTCAGACAAAAGGACAAATTGCTATTTTTAAAGTGCAGGGCTGTACTGGAGTAGGAAAACAAGTTATATCAAAGAGTTACTCAAAAGAAATGCAGATGATTGAAAAGGAACTAAACCGTCTTTAACTAAAAACAACAACAACAACAAAAAAAAACCAAGCGTATTGCCGGTGAGTCTATTCTGACTCATAGTGACCCTATCGGACAGAGTAGAACTGCCCCATAGGGTTTCCAAGGAGCAACTGGTTGATGTGAACTGCAAAACTTTCGGTTAGCAGGCACAGCTCTTAACCACTGCACCACCAGGGCTCCAACACTGCCTTTAAAACCAAAAAACCAAACCGGTTGCAGTCAAGTCCAACTCATAAAGGTTGTCTGTCATATCATCCAATTTTGGTCATGATGACATGCACATTTTTATAATGGAATAACTTTTCTGACAACTGCTTCTGTTTGCTTTTTAAGAAGAGGATGAATAAGGACAGCATTAAATCTACCTTCTTCCTGGAGGGTCAAAAGGATTCAAGCAGAGGCTGGACTCTCACTTGTCCAGAGGGGACAGAGGGTATTCAAAGATCTAGCTTTGTCGGTGGGGCTAGGATTAGAGGTGAGAGAAGAGTATACCAGTGATCACTAAGATTTTTATAAACCTTGTGATTTTATGTTTCTGAGTCAACAGATACAGATTCCAGAATAGTTGAACTATTTCATGTGAACCCATGCTAGAATTTCATTTGGACTTAGAATCTACTTGGTTCTCATCTGCCTATGAAGGCTAGAATTTTATTAATGTGGAATAGTAAACTCCATTTTTTGTAAAATAATAATAATAACTTAATTAAAAATAAATGTGCACCACCCTTTTTTTCATTCACAGTGTAAAGAGCTTCATGGAACCAAATTTGTAAACTCTTTCAACTTTTAAGTATAACTTACATTATATTCTGGAAACTCTGGTGGTATAGTGGTTAAGTGCTACGGCTGCTAACCAAAGAGCTGGCAGTTCGAATTCGCCAGGCGTTCCTTGGAAACTATATGGGGCAGTTCTACTCTGTCCTATAGGGTTGCTATGAGTCAGAATCGACTCGACAGCACTGGGTTTGGTTTGGGTTTGTATTGCATTCTGTATTTTATTGAATATGAGTTTTTCAGTGGCAGACTTTGAAATGGGAAGTAGCAATGCAGAGACAGCTGTTTTATATATGAAATTAATTTTATTTATTAAATATGTACAGTCATATACTATTCAAACAAATAGATAATTTCATGGATATTTTAAAATGATAGAGTAAACAAAAAAGTTACAACTTCAACTGTACTCTGCTTAATTCTGCAAAATGGTAATTTTAAAAAAGCACTAAAATGAAAATTTTAAATTTGTTTCCTGACAGCTTTAAGTTTATCATTACATAAGGAGTAGTGCAAAATTTGGCATAGACAGTTTTGACTAGACGTTATATATCTTAAATATTTCATATGAATTAAATGTGCATAACAAAATGCATGCCATCAATGCATCATATAAAACATACATCTTCAGATCTGCTAATCTGGTTATAGAACTTTTTTCTTTGCTCTTTTATGATCATATGACATCTTTTGAGGCTTTACTTCCAATAATACATGGACTATTTGTCTCACTGATTTTCTCAAAATATGTGGAGCCCGTCAAAAACAAAAGCAAATGACAACAAATAATAAACCCTAAATTTCTGGTGTATGTTCTCCTTAGAGCATACTATTCCTCTGGGAAAGGAGACTCGAGCCCTCAGCATCATCCACAAAGAGAGTTTTGAAGCCTGAAGATGGGATACGTTCTTGCCCATGTTCTGCTGAACGTTTATTCTTTTTTCCTTGCCTGCCCTTTCTGAACTGTCCTATGAGAGTAGCAGCTATTTTGTGGGGGTTTGTAATTTCTGTTTTAAAGGAGCCTGCTCAAATTGTTAGTCTCACCATTTTAAAAAGATAGTTGACTTTATACTGCACTAAGCAATCTTTTATTATTTCCCTACAACTAAAAATGGATATACTCTTCTGTTCAATCCACAAAACAGATTGAGAGGATCCTTCTATTGCTCTCTATACTTTCTGTGTTGGGTAGCAGTCTGGGAGTGAAGGGCCGAGGGGAGTTCAATCTGGGTATAGTGGGAGGCCCTCTTCTGCACCTGGAAACCTGAAGAGTAAGAGTTTTTTTTTTTTTTGCTTATAAGAACAGAAATTTATTGTCTTATATTTCCGGAGGCTAACAGTCTGAATTTGGGGTGTTGGCAGGGCCGTGTTCTCTCTGAAGTCTCTAGGTGAAGATCCTTTTTATCCCTTCCCAGCTTCTGGTAGCTCTAGACACTCCTTGGCTTGCAGCTGCAATATAACTCTATTGTCCCGTGGAGTCCTTTTTCTGTCTCTCTGTGTCTCTTCTTCAGCACTCAGATTGGATTAGGACCCACCCTGGTCTTGTATGACATTATGTTAACTGATAACATCTTCAAAGACTCTATGTCTGAACAAGGTCATGTTCACAGGTACTGGAGGTTAGAACCTCAACGTATTTTTTGGGGAGACATAATTCAATCCATAACAGGTTTGAATCCAGACCTGACCACTCACTCATTATGCGACCTTGGAGAACTTTCTTACCCACTTTTGCCTCAGTTTCTTAACTAAAAAATGGGGATAATAACGTTGCCTCAAGCAAGTTGCTTAACTTTTTGTTCCCTCTTTTACACTTTTTTCCTACCCCTCTAGAGTGGCGATGATAACATCCACTCCATAGGGCACTTGCTAGGATGATTTACATAAAGGGAATAGGACAGTGCAAAGAGCACTACATTTTAGATATTATAACCATCATTTTCAAATGAGATGCAGAGCCTGGGGTGATCAGGTTAACCAATGGCAGCCCCCCTCCCCCTCACCATAGTAACTGCATGTGGAGCTCCCGAGGAAATCAGAGGCAGAATTCAGAAGCAGAAATCAAGCCTCCAGACTGCTAACCCCTGTCTTAGCCTTTGGTCCCCTCGGCATCTTCCTCTGGCAATTGAATCCCCTTAGCCTTCTTGGTATAGCCCCAGCACACTCACTCACTTGTGGGCTCCAAAGAGGGCTGGTTGGAGATGTGCCATGTCATCAAGAAGTGTGGAGAGCTTGCAAGGCCCTCTGGGGTGAAGCAGGAGTCCCCAACCTTGCACCCTGTCTGTGGATGAACTGGTCATTATCTCCTTCCCTCCAGTTCCTTATAGACAAATAGTTCATTTTTTCATGTGGTGTTTTTCTCCCCTTTCCACTAATGTGGAGGCCTAAAGACTGCTGAGCTTATCTATACAATGGATTTACTGCTGGAGTTGGATCTGTCCTGCTTCCTATTGGGTGATAAATTTATGTCACCAAAGCACACAGATATGCTGACATTCATGATGCTGGTGGCTTTGGCAGATCCCAGCTCTCCTAGTCTGGACAGGAATCAGGAATAGTTAGAGTTTTGCCACTTTCTCTGGAGATAACTTTTTGATCTTTCATCCTGACATAAGATTGATGGACCCATTATAAATAGGTTGCTTGAGGCCTGTGGACTTAAAGGCCTTCATCACTGCTATAAACCCTTTCTCTGCACTCATGCAGTCAGCTTATTATTCTATCTTTGCCAGGTCTATGTCCTCGATCCCAGATTATCTAAAGTTTTCAGGGTTTTTTTTTTTTTTTGGTCTTAAGATCCTTTTATATTTTTCAAAATTGTTGAACTCCCCCAAAATTTTGTTTATGTTGTCACTGTTGTTGGGTGGTTTTGAATCAATTCTGACTCCTAGTGACATCATGTGACAGGGTAGATCTGCCCCATAGGATTTTCTTGGATGTAATCTTTATGGGAATAGACCTCCAGGTCTTTCTCCCACTGAGACACAAACTCCAACTTTTCGATGATCAGCCAAGCATTTAACCATTATACCACCAAGGCTCCCTTTTGTTTATATAGGTTATAACTATTTATATTTGCCATGTTGTTGTCATTGTTGTTTTGTGCCATTGTGTCAATCTTGACTCATAGTGACCCTATATGACAGAATAGAACTGTCCCATAGGGTTTCCTAGGCTGTAATCTTTACGGGAAAATTTTGCCAAGTCTTTTCTCCTGTGGAGCAGTTGGTAGGTGTGCAAGGCTGACCTATCAGTTAGCAGCCAAGCACTTAACTATTGCACCACCAGTGCTTCTTTTATATTTACCATTAAAAAAAAAATTGCCATTGAGTTGATTCCGACTCATAGCAACTCTATTCCAGCAGGGTCACCCATGGTGGACAGGTTTGAACTGAGCTTCCAAACTAAGACGGAATAGGAAGAAGGACCCAGCAGTCTACTTTTTAAAAGGATTAGCCAGCGAAACTTTATGAATAGCAGCAGACATTTTTGGTATAGTGCCTAAAGATGAGTCCCTCAGGAGGGAGGGGTGATTTACTAATTTGATAGTAGTCAAGAACTAATTTAGGTGAAGGGATGGAAAACACACAATACAAGAGAGGTCAGCACAAATGGATTATACCAAAAGCAAAGAAGTTTCCTGAATAAACTGAACACTTCTAAGGCCAGAGTAGCAGAGGGGGGGTGGTTTGGGCACTATGGTTTCAGGGGACATCTAGGTCAATTGGCATAATAAAAACTATTAAGAAAACATTCTGCATCCCATTTTGAAGACTGGTGTCTGGGGTCTTAAATGCTAGCAAGTGGCCATCTAAGATGCAACAATTGGTCTCAACCACCTGGAGCAAAGGAGAATGAAGAACACCAAAGATACAAGGTAAGTATGAGCCCTAGAGTCAGAATGCGCCACATAAATCAAAGACTACATCAGCCTGAGACTAGAAGAACTAGATGTGCCCAGCTCCAACCTATGACTGCCATGACAGGGAGCACAAAAGAGAACCCCAGAGGGAGCAGGAGAGCAGTGGGATGCAAACCACAAATTCTCATAAAAAGGGCAGACTTAATGGTCTGACTGAGACCTAAGGACCCTGGAGGCCGTGGTCCCAGACCTTTTGTTAGCCCTAGACAGGAGCCATTCTCTAAGCCAACTCTTCAGACAAGGGTTGGACTGGACTACAAGACGGAAAATGATACTGGTGAGGAAAGCTTCTTGGATTAAGTAGACACATGAAACTATTTGGGCAGCTCCTGTCTGGAGGGGAGATGTGAAAGCCGAGGGGGACGGGAGCTGGCTGAATGGACACAGAAACACAGGGTAGAGAGAAGAAATGTGCTGTCTCATTAGAGGAAGTTCAACTAGGAGTACATACCAAAAAAAACAAAAAAACAAACCCACTGCCGTCGAGTCGATTCCGACTCATAGCGACCCTATAGGACAGAGTAGAACTGCTCTATAGAGTTTCCAAGGAGCATCTGGCGGATTTGAACTCCCGACCTCTTGGTTAACAGCCATAGCACTTAACTACTACACCACCAGGGAGTATATAGCAAGGTGTATATAAGGTTTTGTATAGAGACTGACTTGATTTGTAAACTTTCACTTAAAGCACAATAAATTTCTTTTTTAATTTGCAAATGTAAAAAAATTAAACACTTATAAAAGGAAAAAAAAAAAAAAAAGATGAGCCCCTCAGGTTGGAAGGCACTCAAGAGATGACTAAGGAAGAGCTGCATCCTCAAAGTGGAGTCAACCTTAATGATGTAGATGGAGTCTAGCTATTGGGGCCTTCATCTGCTGATGTGGCATGGCTCAAAAAGAGAAGAAACAGCTGCAAGCATCTGTTAATAATTGAAAAGTGGAATGTACAAAGTATGAATCTAGGAAAATTGGAAGTTGTTAAAAATGAAATGAAATGCATAAGCATCTATATCCTAGACATTTGTGAGCTGAAATGGACTGATATTGGCCACTTTAAATCAAATAATTATACATTCTATTATGCAGGGTATGACAAATGAAAGAGAAATGGCATTGCTTTCATTATCAAAAAGAACATTTTAAGATCTACCCTGAAGTACAATGCTGTCAGAAATAAGATAATATCCATACGCCTATAAGGAAGACCAGTTAATTCAACTATTATTCAAATTTACACACCAACCACTGAGGCTGAAGATGAAGAAATTGAAGATTTTTACCTACTTCTGCTTTCTGAAATTGATCAAACATACAATCAAGATGCACTGGTAATTATTGGCCATTGGAATGTGAAAGTTGAAAACAAAGGAGAAGGATTAGTAGTTGGAAAATATGGCCTTGGTGACAGAAAAGATGCAAGAGATTTCATGATAGGATTTTGCAAGTCCAATGACTTCTTCATCGCAAATACCTTTTTTCAACAACATAAATGGTGACTATACATGTGGACCTTATCAGATGCAATACACAGGACTCAAATCTACTACATCTGTGGAAAGAGACCATGGAAAAGCTAAATATCATCAGTCAGAACAAAGCTAGGGGCTGACTGTGGAACAGTCAGCAATATATAATTACTTATATGCAAGTACATGTTGAAGTTGAAGAAAATTAGAACAAGTCCACCAGAGCCAAAGTATGACCTTGAGCATATCCCACCTGAATTTAGGAACCATCTCAAGAACAGATTTGAAGCATTGAACATTAATGACTGAAGACCAGAGATGTGGAGTGACATCAAGGACATCTTACCTGAAGAAAGCAAGAGGCAGTTAAAAAGATAGGAAAGAAAGAAAAGACCAAAACGGATGTCAGAAGAGACTCTAAAAGTTACTCTTGAACGAAGACTAGATAAAGCAAAAGGAAGAAATGATGAAGTAAAAGGGCTGAACAAAAGATTTCAAATGGCGCCTCCAGAAAACAAAGTAAAGTATTATAATTACATGTGCAAAGACTTGGAGAGAGAACCAAAAGGGAAGAACACACTCAGCATTTCTCAAGCTGAAAGAACTGAAGAAAAATTCAAGCCTCGAATTGTAATATTGAAGGATTCTACGGGAAAAATACTAAATGACACAGGAAGCATCAAAAGAAGATGGAAGGAATACCCAGAGTCACTGTACCAAAAAGAATTGGTTGATGGTCAACCATTTCAGGAGGTAGCATATGATCAAGAACCGATGGTACTGAAGGAAGAGGGCCAAGCTGCACTGAAGGCATTGGAGAAAAACAAGGCTCCAAGAATAGACAAACTATCAATTGAGATGTTTCAACAAATGGATGCAGCACTGGAAGTGCTCATTCATTTATGGCAAGAAATTTGGAAGACAGCTACCTGGCCAAGAGACTGGAAGAGATCCATATTTGTACCCATTCCAAAGAAAGGTGATCCAACAGAATGTGGATTATCGAGCAATGTCATTTATATCACACACAAGTAAAATTTTGCTGAAGATCATTCAAAAGCGATTGCAGCAGTACATCAACAGGGAACTGCCAGAAATTCAAGCCAGATTCAGAAGAAAATCTGCAATCAGAGATATCATTGCTGATGTCATATGGATCCTGGCTGAAAGCAAAGAAAACCAGAAAAATGTTTATCTGTGTTTTATTAACTATGCAAAGGCATTTGACTGGGTGGATCATAACAAATTATGAATAACATTATGAAGAATGGGAATTCTGGAACACTTAATTGTGCTCATGAGGAACCTACACATAGACAAAGAGGCAGTCATTCGAACAGAACAAAGGGAGACATGTGGTTTAAAATTAGGAAAGGTGTGTGTCTGGGTTGCATCTTTCACTATGCTTATTTAATCTGTATGTTGAGCAAATAATCCAAGTAGCTGGACTATATGAAGAAGAAAGGGCATCAAGATTGGAGAAAAACTCACTAAGAACATGCAGATGACACAACCTTGATTGCTGAAAGTGAAGAGGACTTGAAGCACTTACTGAAGAAGATCAAAGATCATAGCCTTCAGTATTGATTGCACTTCAACATAAAGAAAACAAAAATCCTCACAGCAGCAGTCAAGAAATCAAATGAGGCATTGCATTAGGCAGCTCTGCTGCAAAAGATCTCTTTAAAGTACTAAAAAGCAAAGATGTCATTTTAAGGACCAAGGTGCGCCTGGTCCAAGCCATGGTATTTTCAACCACCTCATATGCGTGTGAAAGCCGAACAATGAATAAGGAAGACTGAAGAATAATTGATGCCTTTGAATTATGGTGTTAACAAAGTATATTGAATATACCATGGACTCCCAGAAGAACAAAACAAATCTATCTTGGAAGAAGTACAGCCAGAATGCTCATTAGAAGTGAGGATGACAAGATGTCACATCACAAACATTGGTTCAGGAGGGATTGGTCCCTAGAGAAGGACATTATGCTTGATAGGGCAGAAGGTCAGTGAAAAAGAGGAAGACACTCAGTGAGATGGATTGACACAGTGGCTACAACAATGGGCTCAAGCGAACAATGATTGTGAGGCGGATGGCGCAGGACAGGGCAGCATTTTGTTCTGTTGTATGTTGGGTGGCTATGAGTTGGAACTGACTGGATGACACCTAGCAACAACAACATTGGTATATCTAGCATTTTAAACAGATCTTTTATCCACCTATGATTTTGTAACAGCATCCATTGGTGTTTTTAAAACATTGGTTCACTGAGTTATGCAGATATTCCAAATGTTGACACTTCTCATTTTACAATATCAAAAAATCACATTTGTTATTATCAGCACTGATTGCATCATAAAAGTCCTTAAGTATCAGGGAGCCGTCAAGTTCACAGGGGCTTATTTAAGTTTACTAAAATTCTAATTTCACATTAAATCTCAAATTTTTTCATTAGCAGTGAATACTCTCAGTTATTTGCCTTGTGACAGGCTCTCTTTATTCCTTTTCAAGATAATGTCTGTCAAATACTCAATTCTAAATAGCAATAGTTTGTCAGTTATCTTTTCAATTAAAATGATGTTCCATAACAAAGTGGATGGTTCCTGTTGCGAATTATAAATTGCAGAAGTGCTTTTACATGAGGCAGCTAATTTAATAAGGTATGGAGCAAAAGTGCTTAGGTGTACTCAGGTTTTTGTCATTTTGTGACTCAGAATGTTGCAAAGGCATGTACTTAAAACTTAATATAATTTATTATTTTTAATGCTTGAATCAGGACATTCTTCAATGAAATTAGATTTTTTTTTTCTTGTGAGTGTGTGTCGATTAAGAGTACATACTATGGCTCCTGGTAGTTTGGTGACACTACCTTGATTATCTAGGACTTTAGCTGTTTTAGCCAGCATTGCTTTTGCACTATCAGTTTGATTTCATAAATCTCCTGAAAGGGTTTGCAGATCATACTTTGAACACTGCTAATCTATGGTAACTGTTCTAAGGAGAAGTTTACATAATCAATATCCACAAAATAATTCTATCAGTCCATAAATAATCAAGAATCATGCATCTATATACTCAATATGCAATAGGCACATATGGGAGAGACAACCAACCTAGAATGGGGGATGGGGGCAATTAAGGAAGATTTATCAGAGTAAGTGCCCCTGAGAAAAGCCCTAGACAATGAACAAGAGGAAGCCAGGAAAAGGCTTCTTGGTGAAGGGGTGGAGGTGCTTGGGAAGGGCATCCAAAGTAGAGAAAATAATTTGTCAAAACACTGTGACTGAGGAGGAGCCCTGATTGCACAGTGGTTAAGCATTGGGTGACTAACCAAGAGTTTGGCAGTTTGAATTCACCAGCCACTCCTTGGAAACCCTATGGGGCAGTTCTGTTCTGTGCTATAGGGTTAACATGAGTTGGAATTGACTCGACAGCAACAGGTTTGGTGACTGACTACTCATCATGTATTAGTCAGGAGAGGTTGGATTATATTGTGGTAACACGCATTTATGGTAATACATCAAAATTTTTTTCTCAGTCACGGAAAGACTTTTGCCGGTAGGCTGACTCTCCAAGGCAGCTGGATTAGCAATTCCAGTTGCTTTCAAATCTTGTGACATAGCCATGTAAACATGTGACCTCTACAGTCTCCATAGCAGAGGAAGAGAAATCTGTTAACAGATCCACTCACAGAACTGAAAGTACATATCCACTACTGCTCCTAGCCCATCAGCCAGAACTCATCAAACAGCTTCTAACTCTGAGGGAGCTGAGAAATGTGAGAGAGCACATGGATATTTAGAGAGCCATAAATTTCTCTGTCCCAGCCTTGTTCCATAAAACAGACACTTGGCGCTAATTGCTACTGTTGTAAAGAACAAATAGTTCACACAGAGTAAGCAGGAGAGGGCTTCGTGAGGGCTGTTAATCAAACAGAATGATGGCTAGCCTGTAGATTGACATAGCAGTTTCAGACGAAAAGCAGTAAGGTAAAGCCTAGAGGGCTTTGATAAGCAAAAAGAGTCTTATAGGGTACAATGATCAAAAGCTCAGGCTGGTTTCAGTGGTATGCTGAGTTATTAAGCAGATAGAAGAGGGAAAAGGAAGCAGGTGCTATGTTGAGAAGTCCTTAGAATTACACACACTTTATGTCATAATAATAAACTTGTTGCACTTTAACATAACAGATTTTTCAAATGAAAAATAGCTACATTTACCCTTCACCCCACTAATGAAAAAAGTTGCGTTGGTTTTCAGTGTCACCAATGCCTGGCTTAATAGAAAACAGCTGGATACTTATATCTGCTTCATTATTCAATCTGGCTTTATGTAAGCATGCAATGGAAAAAGTGCATGCTTATATAAGGAAAAAAAGTTACACAAAATTGCTGTGTACTCTGTCTTTACCTTATACAATATGCACAGAAAAAATACTAGAAGGAAATACAGGACAATTTTAACAGAGTTTATTATAGTGAGATTATGAATTTTTTTTTATT
The DNA here is from genome assembly GCF_030014295.1 of Loxodonta africana. NCBI lineage: Eukaryota > Metazoa > Chordata > Mammalia > Proboscidea > Elephantidae > Loxodonta > Loxodonta africana. The sequence continues at coordinate 88,379,292 of NC_087346.1, forward strand.
TCCTACAGTTTGTATTATATTTATGATAATAAGCATGTGCTACTTTACAACCATCAGGGAAAATGTAAGCTTTGTTTAAAAATAGTCAACCTAAATGATAAGTTTGCTACGAATCATAAATTATTAGATGTTGAAAACAAATATTCATTAGTATGGTAAACATGTTTCCCCACCCTAAATTGGAACACTTGGCTTTGTATAAAATTTGACAACCATATGGTTGCATAGGAAACCCTGGTGGCGTAGTGGTTAAGTGCTACGGCTGCTAACCAAGAGGTCAGCAGTTCAAATCCGCCAGGCGCTTCTTGGAAACTCTATGTGGCAGTTGTACTCTGTCCTATAGGGTCGCTATGAGTCGGAATCGACTCGACGGCAGTGAGTTTGGTTTTGGTTTTACGGTTGCATAGCCGCAAAGACCTGAAAAGCTGTAATTATGTTTTTTTTTTCCAGCTCAAATGGGACATACATACACATGCTAGGTATATCATAACACACATTCTTGCACTCCACAAACGTGTTAATGAAATTTGTGTTAATCCAATTTTTATAAACTGAATCAACCTTTTAAATTACTGAATAAATGAAGTCTTTGAATTATTTTTGTATGTGACTTTATTTATACACTCAGATATATTTGTTTAAATGAATAATAAGCCTTTCATCATTAGCTCAGAAATCTGGACTTACTTTTTTTTCTTTTGCAAATAGGAGAGCACACCTATGTTCTATCACTTCTCCCAGCAGGGGGCTCTAAAACTCAAGTATCAGCTTCACACATTACATAAATGTCAAACTTGCAAATTTACTTGTCTACCCTCCTAAGTGGGCAGAGGACAGCTTCACAAGGATGCAGAAAAATAGATACAGTAAAAACTTCCCCTCCAATTCTTATTTCTGGTAATTACCAATATAAGCCAAGCTGATTTGTGCACATTTGTATCAGTTTGTGCCAGCCATCAAATGGAAGGTGACAGCTAACAACTCAGAGAACAAACTGAATTCTTAGAGAGTGGCATTACATCTAGGAAGAATAAAAATGGTTCCGAGGAGCCATATAGATTAAGTTCCATTTTAAAAACCCATTCTTGTAACGCACAGCGTGATGTTGTTGTGTGCCATTTACTCAGAGTAGAACTGCCCCATAAGGTTTCTAAGCAGTGCCTGATAGATTCAAACTGTTGAATTTTTGGTTAGCAGCCATAGCTCTTAACCACTATGCCACCAGGTTTTCCAGCAACCCTATAGTTCCATGATAAAGATATATGTGTATTAAGTCATGGATTCTGCTCTAAAAACTACATAATCTGGTGAAGAGAGAATATAAACACACAGCAAATTCATATGCAAGGTAAAACTGTCAGATTTAGATTCTCTGAGCTCCATTTCTTATCTTTAGTTGCCTACTTGGCTACTCCAAATAATTCAAGGTCCCATGAACTTAACATGTGCACAAAATTTCATGACCTGATTCACATAAGTGTGCCTCTCTCTTCCTTTATCAATGGCATTACTGTTTTTGAAAACTCAATGTCACCTTTAACTTCTCCTTCTCCCACTCATTCACCGAATCCTAATTCCGAACTGTTTCCCAACTAGTCTCTAACCCTTTGGTGATTATTAGTACATGAAACATAAAGTTCAGCCCCTGAAACTTGACTTTCAAAGCCTTCATACTCTGAATTTTATCTAAATTCCTAGTTTTACATATAGGTCCCTGCTTTAGCAGCTCAGCAATCCAGCCAAAATTCTAATTTCCTTTAAAGCCCAGCTCAAATTCCCCTAAAAAAGTCTTCCTAGTAAAAATTAAACTCTTCTCCCATTCCCTGATAGCATATCATTTGAACACTAATCAGAATCTGTCTTGAATTAAAATAATGTATATCTGTTTCCACTATGCCATTTTCATCAAGTTTTGAGCCAAGTAGTACTCTGGACACAGTGGAAGCTTAATATGCTGAACCAAATGGCGCACCGATAGTACAAGTAGGGCATTCTTATACTTGTGTCAAGGAGCACCCCAAACTATAGGTGGTTGACATGATTAGGGCGTCTGTCCAGGATACAGGCCAGACTCCATTCTGTTTACTGCTCATTCCGAGCTGACTGTCAAAGGTCACCTAGCCAGAATACCTCAGGAAGCCTGTGGGCTCCCCTCCTTTCCCCTCACAACATGCTTCCGGGAAGAATGCTTACTCAGGCTGGCCCCAATATATCCATAGATGGACAGATACTAAAATGATTTAAACTTCAGGGTTAACAAAACAATGCTTAAGGGGTCTCCTAAATGTCTTATGACTGCCAAAGCATGATTTTGTAAATTTTGACCAATCAGAATTTTTCTTTGTAAGTTCCTGAATTTTCTATACTTAAACCCTGTAAAAAATTCCTTTCTCCAGAACTCCTAGTTCATTTCATGAACTCTGCATTTTACCAGATTCGAGCCGCTCTTGTTCCTTTAATAAAACCTACTCCAGTTTTGTTTTTTTTTTAACTCCAGTTTGCGCTTTGACACTTAGGTACTTGTTCATTTGTGCTACATGTTGCTGACATCACTTCCTTATGAGAGTGCACTGAAAGAGCACATATTTTTTTTAAAAAAATTTCCAAATCTATATACATCTTAAGATTTTGTGCAGTGATGGGCTATAGAGGAGACAGTGTCTTCAACAATATTTGCCTGGTTGAAGTTTGGTTAATGAACAGTAAAAAAAAAAAAAAAAACCTACGTGACTGAAGCCCTTCTTAATAAACTGTAGTAAAAAAACACTTTTTTAAAAATTTCATTGTTTCCTCAGAGATTTCTTTTGGATTTTTTTAAAAAAATAGGATTATCTCTTACATAAAAGCAAAACTAAAAGGAAAAGCAAACAAAGAAAACAAAAACACTTGCATCTCCCAAAGCAGCTTTTTCCACTTGGTTCTGCCATATTTCACAAGACTAAATATTGTCTCTGGACTAACAGAAACAATATTTCTCTGGGGCACCTCATCTGAAGGGTTACTAATAGCTTTGGAGCACAGAGGACAATAAATATTGATTAAAAAACTGGCATGGGAATTACATACACTCATTAATGCTTGTGTGTGAAACAACCTTGTAAACAATTCTAAAATATCACCGTGTCATAAAACTCCTACTTAGATTGTTTGCAAGTACATTTTCTCATGTTTACTAATACTACCAGGCCGCTTGTAACCCAACCATCTTCTCTTTTTATACAAATTGGCTGCAAAAACACAGATACTTGAATCATAGATTTATAAGAAGCATTTGAAATCACTGAATCCAGCTTTTCACCCATTTGAGAACTATCACCTACAATATCCCTGATGAGATCATCTTTGCTTGAGCGCTACTGTTAAAAATAATCAAAACTCACAGAAATTTGAACAGAACATTTATTCTGAGCAGTTATTCTATATGCATATCAAACCTATTGCTGTCAAGCCAATTCTGACTCATATATACCCTACAGGACAGAGTAGAACTGCCCCATAGGTTTTCCAAGGAGCTGCTGGTGGATTTGAACTACTGTCCTTTCGTTTAGCAGCTAAAGGCTTAACCACTGTGCCACCAGGGCCCCAAATTCACATAAAACCAAACCAAATCCATTGCCGTCAAGTCGATTCTGACGCATAGCGACCCTATGCATATAGGGAGACAATTTTGATTCTACCCTCAGCCAACTTTGATTCTAGAAGAAGCAAATGGCTCAAAGAAGGTAGGTACAATGGGATTTATAAAGAGAAGAGGAGGGAGGAGTATAGAAGATCAACCATTGGCTAATCTTAACGTGATGGCTTGAACTCTGCCTTCTTCCTTTACTGAGATCAACAGATATTGTGTTACTTCTGGCCTGACTGCTAATAATTTGGCCCTCCACCCACCTAGAGCCATGAGACTTTTTGAGAATAAATTAGGAGATAATGGCTTGATGACTGTCCTTTTCTAGCAGGATGAGACAAATTTACATTGCTCTAGAGCAGTTTCTGGCAGGCTTTTGTAGTTTGAATCAGGCTTTTTACGGTTAATATTCAATTTCCTGGATAAGAAAAACCTTAAAATCAAAGTAAGTTATCTGTTATTAATTTTTCTACTGAACACTACTAACAACAGGAATATCTTGACTTTGATACCATCCATTTCATTTTGATCAACAAAAATTATTAAAAAGTACCATAATATACTACCATTTGTGTAGTTTTTAGTGAAATTTTCTAGTGTAGTTTCTCTTTACGAGTAATCCTGAGGACATCTATTAGGTGCCCTGGAGTCAGCTCTAACTCATAGCAACCCCATGTACAACAGAATAAAACACTGTCTAGCCCTGCACCATCCTCACAATTGCTGCCATGTTTTAGCCCATTGTTGTAGCCACTGTATCAATTCATCTCACTGAGGGTCTTCCTCTTTTTCACTGACCCTCCACTTTACCATGCATCGTGTCCTTCTACATGGTCTCTCTTCATAATATGACATACCCATTGCCACATACACCTATTGTCACATATAACATGATACATAATAATAGGATACACCTATTGCCACATATTGAACCTTAACAAAAAAAAACTATCCATACATATTTCAACATTATTACTTAAATGGCGTATAATTACTAAAAAACTTTTGAAAAAAATTACTCAGAAAAAGAGTTTGCCTCATACACAGGCAAAATCTGAAGGTATTCTCAGATGTGTTTCCCTCTGTTGCAGAATTCCCTGTTTGTGTGCACTTTAATCTTGTTTATGAAATTCCCAGCCAGACTTTTGGGAGCTTCTTGAAAATTTGCCATAGCTACCACTGTTGTAGGGTAAAAAAATCATAAAACTTAGTACAGTAAAAAGACAGTTTTATTCAGCACATATTCAAAAAGGCAAAAGTGGGAAGTGGACAAGCATGCTGCTGAGCTACTGTCTGTCTGAATCCAAGGAAGTATTACAAAACAAAGGTGGGAAAATGGCCAAGCATGCTAACCATAGCCATGTCTCCCCAGGTTCAGAGAATATTACAGAATAAGCAAGAATGGGAGAACAGACAAGCATGTTGCCACAGTCTTGTCTGTCCAGTTCAAAAACAGAGTCATCAGTATATACTAACATTGCAAATGGACAAAGCCATCGAAAACTTCACTTTTTCACAGATTGGCTAGAAACTGTGATCCTATATTTTGAATCATGTTTCTTAACAATCGTTGGTACAGGTTTCAGTCAGGAGGGTCTTCATTGGTCCAACAAATTTTCTATTCCCTAAATGTTAATAGAAAAAGATGAGTGGAAAGTCTTTTGTGTTCTGTTTTATGTGAAAGGTTCCCTAAAAGATATTTTCCAAGATTATCTTAGCTATTGTCTTTATACCTCAGGGCCCAGTTGAGGTGTCCTTGTCCTTGTGAGTCCTTGTGAGCCCAGCTCCTGCTGGGTAACCTTCTCTATGCTCAAGAACAAGGAATAACGATTCCAATATTATTTTCTAAATCACTAGTTTCCAACAATCTATCCGCGCTTTCGTCATCATGGGCTACTTATTTTGGGTCTTATTCAACTCCTGATTCCACCTCAGTAAACATTCCCTAATTCCCCAAGGAGAGTGAAGCAGACCCTGATTTACTATTATTATTCTTATTCTTGTATGTATTACCATTGCTTCCCCTTCTCTGAAGCCTTTACCTTTCTCTCCAGAGTAACTTTGAATTTTCCAAAAATGCCTCTGCTTCTCATTCCTCCAACACTTTCCTACTACATCCTGGTGTTCAGCTGTGTTATGCCTGTGGCGAACTGAGATCTGCCTTTTTTTAATATCCACTCCTTTATACTAGCTTTGTCCTCAGCAATAACATAGAATAAAAATAATCCTTTTTTCCTAGATGGCCCTTCAAACAGTGTTCATATTCCCTTCAATTTTTTCTTGCCGTTGTCAAACCACGTTCCTTCATCAAGTATATGTATGATTATGATATGAACTCCACATTCTTTACTTTATCATCCTAGTGATTTGTTTTCATTTATCAGTGTTCTTCTTCAGATGTGGTTTATGGAAATGAGTACAATCTTCCAAATGTTATCTAATTAGCAGACAGTACAGTGGAATATTACTTTTTTGATCTGATGAAATTTAATGCATATATCCTAAGATGTTTTAGCAGTCACATCACACTAGGCAAAGAAGCCATAGCTAGTCAAGAGGGGAACATTGTTTCATTCAATAGCTTTCTTCACTTCTAGATGCCATATAGGCAGTTCTGCTTGTTTCCCTTTTGCATGTTTCCCCAAATTTAGTTAAAGACATAGAATCCTTCATAAAAGTAAAAGAAGAGGAGTCTTGCATAGTATTACATTTTAAAAAGGCAAACTGCTCATTATTTATTTACTTTGGTTTCTTTTAGATTATCTTCCAGCAAATATTTTTACAAATGTTACACATGGGTACTTGTGATAAAACATGTTTATTGCTTCATATATTCATCCTTTCAACAGACATATACTAAAGGATAACTACGTACCAGGTATTGTGCAGTAGGTTCTCAAAATCAGATTGTTCTCTTAGAGCTCACATGGAGACATAAACAAATATATAATTCAAAATAAATTGATATGTATTGTAATAGTATAATATAGATCTTACTAAGGGATCACATAAAACAAACAACCAAACTCATTGCCATTGAGTCAATTCCAACTCATAGAAATCCTACAGGACAGAGTAGAACTGTCCCATAGGGTTTCCAAGGATGTAATCTTTATGGAAGCAGACTGCCATGTCTTTCCCTCGCAGAGCAGCTGGTGGATTCAAATTGCTCACTTTTCAGTTAGCAGCCAAGCACGTAATCACTATGCTACCAGGACTTCTTTTGGAGCACAGAAAGACAACCTAAATCTTCTCCTAGGAGATCAGGGAATTCTTCCAAAAGGAAGAATTTAAAAGCTGAATTTAAAGGCTGAAGCTTCATAGTGTCAAGCAGTGAATTGCTTTCTATGCCCTTTTGGCTGTAGTCTCGTAACTCCCACCAAAAGACTGGGTGGGACTATGCAAATTAGGTGCTTGTGGCCCACCATTGGATGTTGTTGTTGTTAGGTGTCATGGAGTCAGTTCCAACTCATAGCATCTCTACGTATAACAGAATTGAGCCATCCTCACAATCCTTGTTATGCTTAAGCCCATTGTTGCAGCCACTGTTTCAATCCATCTCATTGAATCTTCCTCTTTTTCACTGACCCTCTACTTTACTAAGCATGATGTCCTTCTGCAGGTACTGATCCCTCCTGATGACATGTCCAAAGTATGTGAGACATAGTCTTGCCATTCTTACTTCTAAGGAGCATTTTGGTTGTACTTCGTTCAAGACAGGTTTGTTCGTTCTTTTGGCAGTCCATGGTAGATTCAATATTCTTCTCCAACATCACAACTCAAGGGCATCAATTCTTCAGTCTTCCTTATTCATCACTCAGGTTTCATATGCATAGGAGGTGATTAAAAACTCCATGGCTTGGATCAGGCGCACCTTAGTCTTCAAGGTGACATCTTTGCTTTTCAACACTTTAAAGAGGTCCTTCGTAGCAGATTTGCCCGATGCAGCACATCTTTTGATTTCTTAACTGCTGCTTCCATGGGTGTTGATTGTGGATCCAAGTAAAATGAAATCCTTGACAACTTCAATCTTTTACCTGTTTATCATAGTGTTGTTTATTGGTCCAGTTCTGAAGAATTTTGTTTTCTTTATGTTAAGATGCAATCAGTACTGAAAACTGTGGTCTTTGATCTTCATCAGTTAAGTGCTTCAAGTCCTCTTTACTTTAAGCAAGCAAGATTGTTTCATCTGCATAATGCAGGCTGTTAATGAGTCTTCTTCCAATCCTGATGCTCAGTTCTTCTTCATATAATCCAACTTCTCAGATTATTTGCTGAGCATACAGATAGAATAGGTATGGTGGAATGATACAACCCTGATGCACAATGTTCCTGACTTTAAACCATGCAATATCCCCTTGTTCTGTTTGAACAACTGCCTCTTGATCTAAGGCTCCTTATGAGTACAGTTAAGTGTTCTGGAATTCCCATCCTTCACAATGTTATCCATAATTTGTTAACATCCACACAATTGAATGCCTTCGCATTGTCAATAAAACACAGGTAAACATCTTTCTGGTATTCTCTGGTTTCAGGTAGGATAAGTCTGACATCAGCAATGATATCTATCCCTGGTTCCATATTCTCTTCTGAATTAGGCTTGAATTCCTGGTAGTTCCCTGTCAATTTACTGCTGCAGCTGTTATTGAATGATCTGCAGCAAAATTTTACTTGTGTGTGATATTAATGATGTTGTTTGGTAATTTCAGCTGGGTCACCTTTCTTTGGAATAGACATAAATATGAGTCTCTTCCAGTCAGTTGGCCAGGTAGCTGTCTTCTAAATTTCTTGGTATAGATGAGTGAGCGCTTCCATCTCAATTGGTATTCTGTCAGTTCCTGGAGTCTTGTTTTTCACCAATGCCTTCAGTGTAGTTTGGACCCCTTTCTTTAGTACCATTAGTTTCTGATCATATGCTACCTCCTGAAATGGTTGAAGAGCCACCAATTGTTTTTGGTATAGTGATTCTGTGTATTCCTTCCATCTTCTTTTCATGCTCCTGCATTGTTTAATATTTTCCCCAGAGAATACTTCAGTATTGCAACTTGATGCTTGAATTTTCTCTTCAGTTCTTTCAGCCTGAGAAATGCCAAGCATGTTCTTCCCTTTCGTTTTTCTATCTCTAGGTCTTTTCACATGATATTATAATACTTTCCTTTGTTTTCTCAAGCTGCCATTTAAAATCTTCTGTTCAGCTTTTTTACTTCATCATTTCTTCCATTTGCTTAAGCTACTTGACATTGAAGAGCAAGTTTCAGATTCTCTTCTGACATCTGCTTTGGCCTTTCCTTTCTTTTTAATGACCTCTTGCTTTCTTCATGTATGAGGTCCTTGATGTCATTCCATAACTTGTCTGGTCTTCATTCATTAGCGTTCAATATGTCAAATCTATTCTTGAGGTTGTCTCTAAATATTGACATGACATATACTCAATGTCGTGCTTTGGCTCATGTGAATTTTTTCTGCAGTCGGCCCCTGGTCTTTTTCTGACTGATGATACTGAGCTTTCTCATACTCTCTCCACAGATGTAGTTGATTTGGTTCCTATGTATTCCATCTGTACAGCCACAGATTATGTTGTTGACAAAGGTATTTGCAATGAAGAAGTCGTTGGTCTTGCAAAATGCTGTCATGGGAACTCTGGCATAGTTCTTATCAACAAGACCATATTTTCCAACTACTGACCCTTCTTCTTCATTTCCAACTTCAGCATTTCAATCACCAGTAATCATCAAGGCATCCTGATTGCAAGTTCAATCAATTTTAGACTGCAGAAGTTGATAAAAATCTTCAATTTCTTCATCTTTGGCTTTAGTGATTGGTGCATAAATTTGAAGAATAGTCATATTAACTGGTCTTCCTTGTAGGCATATGGCTATACATAGACATACATGCAAATAAGATGTATGAAACCTTACCAAGGGGATTGATCAGTTTTGCCATCCCACTAGGCTTCAAAGAGAGCCAATTCCAGAGCAGAAAGGGGGACTCATAACCACCAAGCAGAAGAGACCAGAGTTGAGTGTGTCTGTTAGACCCAGGATCCCTGTGCTGAGAACCTCCTCAACCCGAGAGAGAGAGAGAGCTGTAACAGTAACTGAGGCCAAAAATCTGAACAGACTCATAACAAGAGAAGAGATTGAAAAGATAATAGTAAAGAAAACTCCAAACAACAACAACAAAAGCCCTGGCCCAGACGGCTTCACTGCAGAATTCTACCAAAAATTCAGAGAAGAGCTTGTATCATTACTTCTGAACCTATTTCAGGTCATAGAAAAGGAAGCGATACTTTCAAATTGATTCTATGAAGCCAGCATAACCCTGATACCAAAACCAGGTAAGGACACCACAAAAAAAGAAAATTACAGACTAATATCCCTCATGAATATAGATGCAAAAATTCTCAACAAAATTGTAGCCACTAGAACTCAACATCATATCAAAAAAATAATACACCATGACCAAGTGAGATTCATGGCAGTTATGCAAGGTTGGTTCAACATTAGAAAACCAATCAATGTAATCCACCACATAAATAAAAAGAAAGAATCACATGATCATCTCAATCGACTCAGAAAAGGTATGCGATAAAAATCAGCCAACACCCATTCTTGATAAAAACTCTCTATAAAATAGGTATAGAAGGGAATTCCTTAACCTAATAAAGGGCATCTATGCAATTTTTTTTTTATGCAAAATCAATAGCCAACATCATTCTTAATGGGAGAGGCTGAAAACATTCTCCTTGAGAACAGGAACAGGACAAGCATGCCCTTTATCAGCACTTTTATTTAACATTGTGCTGGAAGTCCTAGCTAGAGCAATAAGGCAAGAAAAAGAAATAAGGGGCATCAGAATTAGTAATGAAGAATTAAAACTGTCCATATTTGTAGATGATATGATACTATACTTAGAGAACCCAAAACACTTCACAAGAAAACTACTGGAACTAATAGAAAGGTTCAGCAGAGTAGCAGGATACAAGATAAACATACAAAAATCAATTGGATTCCTATACACCAGTAAAGAGAACTAAAAAAGTGAAATCAGGGAAGCAATACCATTTATAACAGCCTCTACAAATATAAAATTCTTAGGAATAAATCTAACCAGGGACATAAAAGCCCTATACAAATAAAATTACAAAACTCTACTGCAAGAAATCAAAAGAGATCTGCATAAATGGAAAAACGTACATTGCTCATGGATAGGTAAGCTCAACATTGTGAAAATATCAATTCTACCCAAAGTAATCTGTAAATGGAATATAATCTCCATTCAAATACCAACAGCATTATTTAACAAGATGAAAAAACTAATCATTAACTGTATATGGAAAGGAAAGAGGCCCCAGATAAATAAAACACTATTGAAAAAGAAGAATAAAGGAGGACTTGTGCTACCTGACATCAGAACATACTGTACTGCTGCAGTAGCCATAAGAACCTGGTACTGGTACAATGACAAACACATTGACCAATGGAACAAGATTGAAAACCCAGATATAAACCCATCTACCTAAGTCACCTGATCTTTGACAAGGCCAAAATTTCATTAAAAGGGGGAAAGAGAGCCTTTGTAACAAACTGTGCTGGCAAAACTGGATGTTCATTTGTAAAAAAATGAAACAGGACCCATACCTCATGTCATGCACAAAAACTAATTCAAAATGGATCAAAGACTTAAATATAAAACCAAAAACTATAAAAATCATAGAAAAAAAAAGAGGGCCAATGCTAGAGGCACTAACACATGGCATAAATAGAATATGAACTATACGTAAAAATACACAAACACCAGAAGATAAGCGCGATAACTGCGATCTTCTAAAAGTTAAACACTTATGCTCATCAAAAGACTTCACTAAAAAAGTAAAAAGAGAGCCTGCAGGCTGGGAAACAAATTTTTGGCTATGACAAATTTGACAAAGTTCTAATCTGTAAAATCTATAGGAAAATCCAACACCTCTACAACAAAAAGGCAAATAATCCAAATTAAAAATGGGCAAAGGGTATGAACTGGCATTTCACCAAAGAAGACATTCGGGTGGTTAACAGACACGTGAGGAAATGCTCACAATCACTAGTCATTATCGAAATACAAATCAAAACTATCATAAGATACCATCTCACCCAGATATTACTGGGACAAATAAAAAAAAAAATGGAAAATAAAAAATATTGGAGAGGCTGTGGGGAGATTGGAACTCTTATGCACTGCTGGTGGGAACGTGAAATGATACAACCATCTTAGAAAATGATACAGTGCTTCCTCAAAAAGCTAGAAATAGAAATACCATACAATCCAGCTATCCTACTCCCAGGACTATATCCTGGGGCAATAAGAGCCATCACACAAATAGACATATACACACCTATGTTCATTGTAGCATTATTCCCAATAGCAAAAAGATGGAAACAACCGAAGCATTCAACAGATGAATGGATAAACAAACTATTGTACATACACACAATGGAATACTGTGCAATGATAAAGAACAATGATGAGTCTGCAAAACATCTCACAACGTGGGTGAATCTGGAGGGTATTATTCTGAGTGAAATATGTTAATCACGAAAAGGACAAATACTGTATGAGACCACTGTTATAAAGACTAATGAAATGGTTTACACAGAAAGAAACAATCTTTGATGGTTACAAAGGAGAGGAGGGGTAGGGAGGGAAACACTCTAATTGGGCAATAGACAAGTGGTAACTTTGGTAAAAGGCAGTACACAATACTAGGAAAGTCAGCACAACTTGACCAAGGCAAGGTCTTGGAAGCTTCACAGACACATAAACTCCCTGAGGGACCAAGTTACTGGGCTGAGGGCTGGGGACCATGGTTTCAAGGGACATCTAGCTCAATTGGCACAACATAGTTTATAAAGAAAATGTTCTATATCCTACCTTGGTGAGTAGCAACTGAGATCTTAAAAGCTTGTGAGCAGCCATCTAAGATACTCCACTGGTCTCACCCTGCCTGGAACAAGGGATAATGAAGAAAACAAAAGACATAAGGGAAAGATTAGTCCAAAGGACCGATGGACTACAACTACCACAGCTTCCATCAGTTTGAGTCCAGCACAACTAGATGGTACCCAGCTACTACCACCGACTGCTCTGGCGGGGATCACAAGAGTGTCCTGGACAGAGCTGGAGAAAAATGTGAACAAAATTCAAACTCACACACACACAAAACAGACTTACTGCTCTGACAGAGACTGGAGAAACCCCAACAGTATGGCCCCCAGACACCCTTTAACTCAGTGTTGCAGTCACTCTTGAGGTTCACCCTTCAGCCAAAGATTAGACAGGCCCATAAAACAAAGCAAGACTAAATGGGCACACTAGCCCAGGGGCAAGGACAAGAAGGCAGGAGCAGACAAAAAGGCTGTAATGGGAACCCAATGTCAAGAAGGAGAGAATGTTGACACATTGTGGGGTTGGCAACCAATGTCACAAAGCAGTATGTATATTAATTGTTTAATGAGAAATTAATCTGCTCTGTAAACCTTCATCTAAAACACAATTTTTAAAAATTCACAAAATGCAAATTCATTTAAAAGAGTCAGTAAATTAATAAACATTTTTACACTTATCAATAAATGCTATTCTTCAGGTCTCAACTTAAATCTCACCTCCTTCAAGAGGTTTTCCCTGCTTCCATTTCCTGAAATAGTCCCCGCCTTTACCCATCCCCTTCACTCTTTAGCCCCTTATTCCACTTTAATTTGCTTCATAGAATCAGGTGTAACTTGACATTATATTATATATTTATTTGCTGCCTGGTTCTTCTCTTTGAAAGTAAGCTCCAAGAAGGCATAGGCTGTCTTATTCACCATTTATCCAGCACCAAGGAGAGTGCCTGCACAGGATGGGCCTTCAATGAATACTTGTTGAATAAATAAATAGATTCACAGAACACTGACTTCAAATGCATGTTGTTTTTTGTTGTTAGGTGCTGTTGAGTCGATTTTGATTCATAGTGACCCTATGAACAACAGATCAAAACACAGCCCCATCCTGCTCCATCTTCACAATCACTGTTATGTTTGAGCCCATTGCTGCAGCCATTGTGTCAATCCATCTTGTTGAGGCTCTTCCTCTTTTTTGCTGACCTTCTAATTTACCAAACATGATGTCCCTCTCCAGGGACTGGTCCCTCCTGATAAAGTATCCAAAGTAGGTGACATGAAGTCTCCCCACCCTCCCTTCTAAGAAGCATTCTGGCTATACTTCTTCCAAGACAGATTTGTTCCTTCTTCTGGCAGCTTGTGGTGTATTCAATATTCTTTGCCAACATTATAATTCAAAGGCGTCAATTCTTCTTCAGCCTTCTTCATACATTGTCCAGCTTTCACGTGCATATAAGGTGGTTGAAAATACCATGGGTCAGGTCAACTTCAAATGCGTACTACAATGCAAATGAATTGATATATATTACATGCAGCACTTTCATCTTAGTTAATAATCCAAATTAAAACAACATCAGAAGACTCTTCTTATAGTCAACATTGGCTTTTTGCCTGAAATGAAAATTTCTTATTAATATAAATGGTAGCTTAGAATCGGTCCAATTACAATGAAAAACATAAAAGAAAAAGGGACAGCTTGTTCTAAAAGGCTGCAGCTTAAAAATGTGAAAGGACATAGCTTTTGAGAAAAAGGTACATGATATAGCTATCCATTTATGTTAAAGATGTTAGTCAGAGCTTCCTGAAATCCCAGACAAGTTAAATAGCTAACTTATTATTCGAAACTAGGTAATGTTGCCAACGGGATACCTATTCAAGCACTACCATTACATTTTGAACTTCTATAACCTCAGCCACCACAAGACAGAGAACACGTGTCGTGAGATTGCTTAAATGTATAGTAGAAACAAGGTCTGTTCTCATATGTTAAGCAAGCAGGTCATCAACGTACGAAGATATAATGAGATATGCAATATGATCCAAAATGCTCAACATATATCAGGGGATATTTGAATCTTTAAAATCAATGTCAATTTGTTTGAGCCCTTGTCTTGTTTATTTGGTTCTCCACCCTTTATTCTGGCATCTGTAGACCCGAATCAGATCATTGCTAATTGTAGTAAAAAAGTCTATAGCTCCACTAAAGAATTTCATGAGTCTGAACTTCCTTCCCTCTCCCAAGGGTTTGATGGGGTTGTTTTCACTTCTTCCAGTGAAAGGAGTGAAAATAATGGTTATGCTGTGCTCATTTCTTCTCCTGAGTCTGAGTTTTATTATTTAAATACAGAACATTAACAAATTTGCTCTAGGTATTTAGCCATGAATGCATAGCATGTATTACTGTAAATCAAAATAGTAAGCGAATAGCAATTACATATGGGATAACCTGTTTATCCATCTACTCTCATGTTGCTACGTCAGAGTTATCAGAGTTATTTCTGATATGCCTGTCCCTAAAAAAATCCTAAGCTCCACCTCTTGCAAGTCGGGTAAGATATTTTCAGTGTTAGTGACTTGAATAGTTGTGTATGTAACTCCTTCCCACTCACCATACCACCTGTTTCCTATAAAGTACCGAAGTTGAAGTTAAGAAAATTGATAGTATTCTCTTAGTGGGACACACTGTTCTCCTTTCTTGGAGCCCAGTAAATGTGGTTCTATTCTGTTCCTCTTTGTCTCTTAATCTATTAACTATAAATAATTCCAAAAAGATTCCCTTTCTGTAACTTAAAGATTTTGATGATCCTTTTTCACAAGGTGAATATAATTTGACTCTAGAAGGAGAAACTACTGGGAAGGGATTTTAAAATTACAAACTGTCTTAGCCTGGATTTCCTAGAAAACAGGGCCCAAAGCAAAATCATTACTTTCTGGATTGAGCCACTGTAGGAAAGGAGCAGAAGGGCAAGAGGGCAATGGAGAAGGAAGGGATGAAATGCACATGCAAGGGAGTACATTGCCAACATCACTGGAGCTTTGTAACCAACTAGTGGAATATCTTCAGAGTCTGTATGAGCTACTGTGATTCTGAAAATAGTCTGTCCATGTCTATGAAGGGAGCTTACCGAACTGGGCAAACCAGTGTATCTCCATAGTATCTCAGAAGCAACAGGAAGATTCTGGGTGGGAATTAAAAGGTGCAGAGTGAGGAGTGAGGCAATCAGCTTTCAGGTTTTACTTGAGAATTCCATGAGGGACTGGAATGGGCTGGGCTGACCAAGCAGGTGAAGTGCCATGAAAACATGGCCTCCACCATGAAGACATCAACAGGCTTTGCTCTACTGAAGTCTGAAATCCCCTTTCTAAGGTCTAGGTGCGAGGCAATCTGGAGGATCATCAGGAGAATCCCGCAGAAAATTATGGTCCAGAGTCCAAGGGATCCACAAAAATTGGGTCCAGCTCACCACCCAACAGAGCTGAAAGACAGTGAGATTATGATAGAGGATTGCAGTTGTAAGAAACATTTATTTTTGGAGAATGAGCTTATACAAGAAACAAGGGAATAGGCCAGTCTTCCTAATTCTGACCTGTTTAAAGTAAGTTTATTAAAAATATGTATCCATTTTATAGTATGCATAAAAGTGAGGAAACATTAACCAAAGCAAATAGTACTGTTACATAAGAAAAGTGAAGCACTGCAAGGTAATGAAAACTACTTCAGAGGAAGAAAAAATAGATCCCAATCTTAATTATGTGTGATCTGAGACATTTACTCAATCTCCCTGATCTCAGCTTGCTCTCAAATATTTAATTTCACATGTAAATATGCATGTTGGCATCTTTCACAAACTGTTGTTAGGCGCTGTCCAATTGGTTCTGACTCATAGTGATCTTGTGTACAACAGACATAACACTGCTCGTCCTTCATCACCCTCACAACTGTTATTCTTGAGCCCATAGTTTCAGCTGCTGTGTCAATCCATCTCATTGAGCGTCTTCCTGTTTTTCCATGACCCTCTACTTTATCAAGCATGATGTCCTTCTCCAGGGACTGGTCCCTCTTGATACCATGTCTGAAGTGTGTAAGACATAGCTCTACCATCCTCGCTTCTGAGGAGCATTCTGGCTGTACTTCTTCCAATACAGATTTCTTTGTTCTTTTGGCAGTCCATGGTATATTCAATATTCTTTGCCAGCACCATAACAAAAGGTGTCAATTCTCCTTCTGTCTTCCTTACTTATTGTGTAGTTTTTGCATGCATTTCAGGCATTGAAAATGCCATAGCTTGGGTCAGGTGCACCTTAGTCTTCAAGGTGACATCGTGGCTTTTCAACACTTTAAAGAGGTCTTTTGCAGCATATTTGCCCAATGCAATACGTTGTTTGATTTCTTGGCTGCTGATACCATGGGTGTTGATTTTGGATTTAAGTAAAACGAAATCCGTGACAACTTCAATCTTTTCTCCATTTATCATGGAGTTACTTATTGATCGAGTAGTGAGGATTTTTGTTTTCTTTATGTTGAGGTGTAACCCATACTGAAGGTTGTGGTCTTTGATCTTCATCAGTAAGTGCTTCAAGTCCTCTTCTGTTTCAGCAAGCAAGGTGGTTTCATATGCATATCGCAGGGTGTCAATGAGTCTTTCTCCAATTCTGAAGCCCTGTTCTTCATATACTCCAGCTTCTTGGATTATTTGCTCAGCATACCGATTGAATAAGTATGGTGAAAGGATACACCCTGATGCACAATATTCCTGAGTTGGAACCACAAAATATCCCCTTGTTCTGTTCAAAATGATCTGTGTACAGGTTCTTCTTGAGCACAATTAAGTGTTCTGGAATTCCCATTCTTTACAATGTTATCCGTAATTTGTTATGATCCACACAGTTGAATGTCTTTGCATAGTCAATAAAACACAGATAAACATATTTCTGGTATTCTGTGCTTTCAGCCAAGATTCATTTGATATCAGCAATGATATCTCTTGTTCCAAGTCCTCTTCTGAATCTAGCTTGAAATTCTGGCAGCTCCCTGTCAATATACTCCTGCAACTACTTTTTGAATGATCTTCATCAAAATTTTACTTGCATGTGATACTAATGATATTGTTTGATAAATTTTTTTGCATTACTTTTCTTAGGAATAAGCATAAATATGGATCTCTTCCAGTTGGTGGGTCAGGTAGCTGTCTTCCAAGTGAGCACTTCCAGCACTGCATCCATTTGTTGAAACATCTCAGTTGATATTTCGTTGATTCCTGGAGCCTTGTTTTTTGCCAGTGCCTTCAGTGCAGCTTGGACCTCTTCCTTCAGTACCATCCGTTCCTGAGAGTATGTTACCTCCTGAAACATTGAATGTTGACCAATTCTTTTTGGTGTAGTGACTCTGTATGTTCCTTCCATCTTCTTTTGATGCTTCTTGCATTATTCAATATTTTGCCCACAGAACACTTCAAAATTGCAACTCAAGACTTGAATTTTTTCTTCAATTCTTTCAGTTTCAGAAAAGTGAAGTGTGATTTTCCCTTTTGGTTTTCTAACTCCAGGTCTTTGCACATGTCATTATAATACTTTCCTTTGTCTTCTCGGCCACCCTTTGAAAATTTTATGTTCAGCTCTTTTACTTCATCATTTCTTCCATTTTGCTTTAGCTACTCAATATTCAACAGCAAGTTTCAGAGTCTTTGCTGACATCCATTTTGGCCTTTTCTTTCTTTCCTGCCTTTTTAATGACCTCTTCCTTTCTTCACCAACTTCACCAACTGGTTGCATCATAAAGTGATTTTGCAGGGAAATAGTTAATAATTCAAATGAGGAATTAAAAACATTTGCTGAAGAATGATTGTTGTTGGACATCAATATCTGGGCACTGACAATAACTCCTTAAAAATTATAGTATTTACTAAGCTCTTTCTATATAGAGGGCTTGAAAATAGTTGGAAAATATGGCCTTGGTGATAGAAATGACACCAGAGAGCACATGATAGAATTTTGCAAGACCAAACACTTATTGATTGGAAATACCTTTTTTCAACAACAGAAAGAGTGACTATACACCATGGTCTTAAGACCTTGTCAGCAGCCACCTAAGATACAACTATTAGTCTCTACTCATCTGGAACGAAAGAGAATGAAGGAAACCAAAGACTCAAAGAAGGGACTAATCCACAGGACTAACAGCCCATATCAACCACAACCTCATCTAGCCTGGAGACCAGGATAAATAGAAGATGCCCTGCTACCACTACCTACCATACTGACAAGGGACACCATAGAAGGTCCCAGTCAGGAAAGGAGAAAAATGTAGAACGAGACACGAATTCCTAAAAAAAGGCCAGAATTACTGGACTGACAGGAACTAGAGGAACCTCTGCGACTATGGCCATAAGATTCACCTTGAACTTGGAGCTGAAGTCACTCCCGGTGACCATCTTTCATTCAAATAATAGATTGGTATATAAAATAAACAATATCACCCATGAATACCGTGCTTCTATAAGTAATCAATTATATGAGAACAAAGAATCGACAGTTACTCTAGAAAAAAGATGGGAAGCTAAGGAGGGGCAGGAAAACTGGACTAATGGAAACAGAACAAAAAGAGAGGAAATAATGAGAACTTTAACATGTGAAAAATGTAACCAATGTCATGGAACAAACTGTATAAAAATTGTTAAGGGGGAAAATAATTTGCTATGTAAACTTTCACCTGAAAACACAATAAAATATTTTTTAAAAAATTTTGTCCAGGAGGCAGACTCGAGATGGTGGAATAGACAGACGCTTCCGTTGAGCCCTCTTTACAACAAAGACCCGAAAAAACAAGTGAAACGAGTATATTTGTGACAAGCTGGGAGCCCTGAGCATCAAAGGCAAGCTCAGACAACGAACTGAGGGGCAGGGGATGGAAGAGACGTTCAGAAGCGGAGAGGAGTTACCAGACCTGAATCGCGGGGATCCCTCAGGTACCATTCCTGGAGCAGCGGCAGCGGCAGCGTGGACTGGTACTAGCTTTCGGCTGCAGTGTCCTCAGGGAGAAGCAGCCAGCCATACAGCCCACTCACACCTCCGGAACCTGAGGAGAAGGGTGCTCTCCGCAAAAGCTAAGTACTTGCGTATACTTTACCATGCCCCCCACCTCCAAGCCAGCTTCAGTGGCTGAATCCCTAGGCTGGAGATAGATCCTGGTGAGCACCTGGAGCCATCCTCCTGGCCTTGGGGAAGGAAAAAAATTGCAACTGGGGGGAAAAGATAATTTGCTAGCTCCATTAACTGGGAGAGCTCAGGAGAGAAGCAGCTTCTGTCCAGGCATAAACTGTCCGTGGACCTTGAGCACCTTTCCTTTCCGCATGGACCTGTGTAGGCCTATTTCAGGAGAATAGGCCCTTGATGGCAAACTCCAACCATTTCAGCGGTGCGGTGAAGAGGTGGGTGTTTGATGTTTGACATTGCTTTGCCTATTAAAGAAGGTCTTCACCTACCCACAACAGGGACTTAAGGACTGGTAGCACCACTGAGGTCAGCCACCCATGACAGGGGTCCAAAGATAACTGGTGCCTCCCAGTCCTTACAACCCAAAACTTTGGGTGCCCATGGTACCTCTGCAGAACCTACCCACCAGCACGCTTTAGGAAAAAGAGACGCATTTTCCTCAGATACACTTGGGGGTCGGTTCTCAGCCCCATGCCTTGTTCAGAGCATGACCTCCTCCTGCAACCAGACACAGGTATATATGCCAATCACCCCTGCCCCTCTAAGACTGTAGGACAGAGCCTGTACCACACACTTGATATCAGTTACCTGGAAACCTGAGCTGAATTCATACAAGAAAACTGGATGGATTCCTAGACTGATATACCTGATAACAGCTCTAGCCACCTTGGGACAGGACACCAGAGCTCCAAAGGTGAAAATAATCAAGCTAGCTCAAACAACCCATAGGGGTATATCCAAACAAAACAAAGCAAGCAGCTATGACACAGTAAGCAAGCATAAACTAATACAATAACTTATAGATGGCTTGGAGACAACAGTCGATATCAAGTCACATAAAGAAACAGGCCATGATCACCCCAACAGGCTCTCAAAACAAAGAACCCAGGGATCTTCTAGATGAAAGTGGATTCCTAGAATTACCAGATGCAGAATACAAGAGTTTAATATACAGAACTCTTCAAGACATCAGGAAGGAAATGAGGCAATACGCAGAACAAGCCAAGGAACACAGATAAAGCAACTGAAGAAATTAGAAAGATTATTCAGGAACATAATGAAGAGTTTAATAAGCTGGAAAAATTCTTAGACAGCAATCAGAAATTCAGAAGATTAACAATAAAATTACAGAAGTAGACAACTCAATAGAAAGTCAGAGGAGCAGAATTGAGCAAGTAGAAGCTAGAATTTCTGAACTCGAAGACAAGTCACTTGGCACTAATATATTTGAAGAAAAATCAGATAAAAGAATTAAAAAAAAATGAAGAAACCTTAAGAATCATGTGGGACTCTATCAAGAGAAATAACCTACGAATGATTGGAGTAC
This sequence comes from Loxodonta africana, assembly GCF_030014295.1. NCBI lineage: Eukaryota > Metazoa > Chordata > Mammalia > Proboscidea > Elephantidae > Loxodonta > Loxodonta africana. The sequence goes on from NC_087346.1 coordinate 88,400,374, forward strand.
CAGAACAGGGAGGGATAACAGAAAATACAGAGAAAATTGTTGAGGATTTGTTGCCAAAAAACTTCCCTGATATTGTGAAAGATGAGAGGATATCTATCCAAGATGCCCATTGAACTCCACATAAGGTAGATCTGAAAAGAAAGTCACCAAGACATATTATAATCAAGCTTGCCAAAACCAAAGATAAAGAGACAATTTAAGAGCAGCGAGGAATAAAAGAAAAGTCACCTACAAGGAGAGACAATAAGAATAAGCTCGGACTACTCGGCAGAAACCATACAGGCAAGAAGGCAATGGGATGACATATTTAAAAAATTGAAGGAAAAAAATTGCCTGCTAAGAATCATATATCCATCAAAACTGTCTCTTAAATATGAAGGTGAAATTAAGACATTTCCAGATAAACACAAGTTGAGGGAATTCGTAAAAACCAAACCCAAACTACAAGAAATACTAAAGGGAGTTCTTTGGTTAGAAAATCAATAATATCAGGTATCGAGCCAAGACTAGAACACTGGGCGGAGCAACCAGAAGTCAACCCAGACAGGGAAATAAAAAAAAAAAAAAAAGCAAGATTAAAAAAAAAGCCCAACACAGGGTAACGGTGATGTCATTATATAAAAGAAGACAACATTAAAATAATAAAAAGGGACTAAGAAATGTAATCATACACCTTCCATACGGAGAGGAAGATACTGTGATACAAAGAAATAAAAGTTAGCTTTAAATTTGGAAAAATAGGGGTAAATAATGAGGTAACCACAAAGGAGACAAACTATCCTACTCATCAAAATAAAATTACAAGGGAAAAATACAGACTCAGCAGAAACAAAATCAACAACAACAAATATGAGGAAAGGACAAAATACAAACAAAATCTACTCAGCACATAAAATCAAGTGGGAAAAAGAAGCTGTCAACACACAAAAAAAGGCATCAAAATGATAGCACTAAATTCTTACCTATCCATAATTACCCTGAATGTAAATGGACTAAATGCACCAATAAAGAGACACAGAGTGGCAGAATGGATTAAAAACCAAGATCCGTCTATATGCTGCCTACAAGAGACACACCTTAGACTTAGAGACACAAATAAACTAAAACTCAAAGGATGGAAAAAAATATATCAAGCAAACAACAATCAAAAAAGAGCAGGAGTGGCAATATTAATTTCTGACAACATAGACTTTAAAGTTAAATCCATCAGGAAGGTTAAGGAAGGACACTATATAATGATTAAAGGGACAATACAGCAAGAAGATATAACCATATTAAATATTTATGCACCCAATGACAGGGCTGCAAGATACATAAAACAAACTCTATCAGCATTGAAAAGTGAGATAGACAGCTCCACAATAATAGTAGGAGACTTCAACACACCACTTTCGGTGAAGGACAGGACATCCGGAAATAAGCTCAATAAAGACGCAGAAGATCTAAATGCCACAATCAACCACCTTGACCTCCCATACATATACAGAACACTCCACCCAACAGCAACCAACTATATTTTCTTTTCTAGTGCACATGGGACATTCTCTAGAATAGACCACATATTAGGTCATAAAGCAAGCCTAGCAGAATCCAAAACATTAAAATATTACAAAGCATCTTCTCTGACCATAAGGCCATAAAAGTGGAAATCAATAACAAGAAAAGCAGGGAAAAGAAATCAAACACTTGGAAACTGAACAATACCCTGCTCAAAAAAGACTGGATTAGAGAAGACATTAAGGATGGAATAAAGAAATTCAGAGAATCCAATGAGAATGAAAACACTTCCTATCAGAACCTTTGGGACACAGCAAAAGCGGTGCTCAGGGGCCAATTTATATCAATAAATGCACACATCCAAAAAGAAGAAAGGGCCAAAATCAAAGAACTATCCCTACAACTGGAACAAATAGAAAGAGAGCAACAAAAGAAACCCACAGGCACCAGAAGAAAACAAATAATAAAAATTAGAGGTGAACTAAATGAAATAGAAAACAGAAAAACAACTGAAAGAATTAACAAGACCAAAACCTGTTTTTTTGAAAAACTCAACAAAATTGATAAACCATTGGCCAGATGACAAAAGAAAAACAGAAGAGGAAGCAAATAACCCGAATAAGAAATGAGAAGGGCGATATTACAACAGACCCAACTGAAATTAAAAGAATCACATGAGATTACTATGAAAAACTACACTCAAACAAATTTGAAAACCTAGAGGAAATGGATGAATTCTTAGAAACACACTACCTACCTAAACTAACACAAACAGAGGTAGAACAACTAAACAGACCCATAACAAAAGAAGGGATTGAAAAGGTAATCAAAAACTCCCAACAAAAAAAAAAGCCCTAGTCCGGTTGACTTCACTGCAGAGTTCTACCAAACTTTCAGAGAAGACTTAACACCACTACTACTAAAGGTATTTAGAGCATAGAAAAGGAGGGAACACTACCAAACTCATTTTATGAAGCCACCATATCCCTGATACCAAAACCAGGTAAGACACCACAGGAAAGAAAATTATAGACATATAAAGGGGGCAGTTCTACTCTGTCCTTTAGGGTTGCTATGAGTCCGAATCAACTCGATGGCACTGGGTTTTTGTGTATCCCTCATGAATGTAGATGCAAAAATCCTCAACAAAATTCCAGCCAATGGATTCAACAACATATCAAAAAAATAATTCACCATGACCAAGTGGGATTCATACCAAGTATGCAGGGATGGTTCAACATTAGAAAAACAATTAATGTAATCCACCACATAAATAAAACAAAAGACAAGGATCACATGATTTTATCAACTGATGCAGAAAGGCATTTGACAAAGTTCAACACTCATTCATGATAAAAACTCTCAGCAAAATAGGAATAGAAGGAAAATTTCTCAACATAATAAAGGGCATTTATACAAAGCCAACAGCCAACATCACCCTAAATGGAGAGAGCCTGACAACATTCCCACTGAGATCGGGAACCAGACAAGGATGCCCTTTATCACCACTCTTATTCAACATTGTACTGGAAATCCTAGCCAGAGCAATTAGGCTAGATAAAGAAATAAAGGGCATCCAGATTGGCAAGGAAGAATTAAAAGTATCTCTATTTGCAGATAACATGATCTTATATACAGAAAACCCTAAGGAATCCTCCAGAAAACCACTGAAACTAATAGAAGAGTTCAGCAGAGTATCGGGATACAAGATAAACATACAAAAATCAGTTGTATTCCTTTACACCAAGAAAAAGAACATCGAAGAGGAAATCATCAAATCGATGCCATTTACAGTAGCCCCCAAGAAGAGAAAATACTTAGGCATAAATCTTACCAGAGATGTAAAAGACTTATACAAAGAAAACTACAGTACACTTCTGCAAGAAACCAAAAGAGACTTACATAAGTGGAAGAACATACCTTGCTCATGGATAGGAAGAATTAACATTATAAAAATATCTATTCTACCAAAAGCGATCTATACACTTAATGCAATTCCGATCCAAATACCAATGACATTCTTTAATGAGATGGAGAAACAAATCACCAACTTCACATGGAAGGGAAAGAGGCCCTGGATAAATAAGGCATTACTGAAAAAGAAGAACAGAGTGGGAGGCCTTACTTTACCTGATTTTAGAACCTATTATACCGCCACAGTAGTCAACAGCCTGGTCCTGGTACAACAACAGATATGTAGACCAATGGAACAGAATTGAGAATCCAGGCAAAAATCCATCCACATATGAGCAGTTAATATTTGACAAAGCCCCCAAAACAGTTAAATGGGGAAAGGACAGTCTTTTTAACAAATGGTGCTGGCATAACTGGATATCCATCTGCAAAAAAAGAAACAAGACCCATACCTCACTCCATGCACAAAAATTAACTCAAAATGGATCAAAGACCTAAATATAAAATCTAAAATGATAAAGATCACGGAAGAAAAAATAGGGACAACGTTAGGAGCCCTAATACAAGGCATAAACAGTATAGAAAACATTATAAAGAAAGTAGAAGAAAAACTAGATAACTGGGAGCTCCTAAAAATCAAACACTTATGCTCATCCAAAGACTTCACTAAAAGAGTAAAAAGACTACCTACCGAATGGGAAAAAGTTTTTAGCTATGACAATTCTGATCAGCACCTGATCTCTAAAATCTACATGATACTGCAAAAACTCAACTGCAAAAAGACAAATAACCCAATTAAAAAATGGTCAAAAGATATGAATAGACACTTCACTAAAGAAGACATTCAGGTAGCTAACAGATATATGAGGAAATGTTCACGATCATCAGCCTTTAGAGAAATGCAGATCCAAACTACAATGAGATTTCATCTCACTCCTACAAGGCTGGCATTAATCCAAAACACACAAAATAATAAATGTCGGAGAGGCCGTGGAGAGATTGGAACATTTCTACACTGCTGGTGGGAATGTGAAATGGTACAACCACTTTGGAAATCAATTTAGCACTTCCTTAAAAAGCTAGAAATAGAACTACCATACGATCCAGCAATCCCACTCCTTGAAATATATCCTGGAGAAATAAGAGCCTTTACACCAACAGATATATGCACACCCATGTTTATTGCAGCACTGTTTACAATAGCAAAAAGATGGAGGCAACCATGGTGCCCATCAACGGATGAATGGAAAAATAAATTATGGTATATTCACACAATGGAATACTACGCATCAATAAAGAACAGTGAGGAATCTGTGGAACATTTCATAACATAGACGAACCTGGAAGGCATTATGCTGAATGAAATTAGTCAGTTGCAAAAGGACAAGTATTGTATAAGACTACTATCATGAGAACTTGAGCAATAGTTTCAACTGAGAAGAAAACATTCTTTTGTGGATATGAGAGGGGGGAGTGAGGGAGGGTGGGAGAGGGGTGTCCACTAATTAGATAGTAGATAAGAGCTACTTTAGGTGAAGGGAAAGACAGCACAGAATACAGGGGAGGTGAGCACAATTGGACTAAACCAAAAGCAAAGAAGTTTCCTGAATAAACTGAATGCTTCGAAGGCCAGCGTAGCAGGGGCAAGGGTCTGGGGACCATGGTTTCAGGGGACATCTAAGTCAATTGGCATAATAAAATCTATTAACAAAACATTCTGCATCCCACTTTGAAGAGTGGGGGTCTTAAACGCTAGCAAGCAGCCATCTAAGATGCATCAATTGGTCTCAACCCACCTGCATCAAAGGAGAATGAAGAACACCAAGGACACAAGGTGATTACGAGCCCAAGAGACAGAAAGGGCTACATGAACCAGAGACTACATCATCCTGAGACCAGAAGAACTAGATGGTGCCCAGCTACAACTGATGACTGCCCTGACAGGGAACACAACAGGGAACCCCTGAGGGAGCAGGAGAGCAGTGGGATGCAGACCCCAAATTCTCATAAGACCAGGCTTAATGGTCTGACTGAGACTGGAAGGACCCCGGTGGTCATGGCCCCCAGACCTTCTGTTGCCACAGGACAGGAACCATTCCTGAAGCCAACTCTTCAGACATGGATTGGACTGGACAATGGGTTGGAGAGGGTTGCTGGTGAGGAGTAAGCTTCTTGGATCAGATGGACACTTGAGACTATGTTGGCATCTCCAGCCTGGAGGGGAGATGAGAGGGTGGAGGGGTTTAGAAGCTGGCGAAAAGGACACGAAAAGAGAGAGTGGTGGGAGAGAGCAGACTGTTTCATTAGGGGAAGAGTAATTAGGAGTGTGTAGCAAGGTGTATATGGGTTTTTGTGCGAGAGACTGACTTGATTTGTAAACTTGCACTTAAAGCACAATAAAAATTATTAAAAAAAAAATTTGTCCATGTGTATGCTTTCATTTTGTAATAGTTTACTAAGTTTATTGCCTTAGCACTGCCAGTCTCTACGGAAATGCTTAAACTAGAGAGTTAATTTGTACAGTCACTGCAAGAACAGCTCTGGGAACAGATGGACAAGACAGATCGATGGTCTACCATCACTGGTGTTGGCCCTGGTTCCACATGGAGACCCTTCTCCCTTATAGGACCATGGCCACTGCCATTGTTGCTGTTACTTCTGTTGCTGCTGCCACTATTGTTGCTACCAATATGGGCCCAAGTCCCACCCTCCTCAGTACCCCAAACTATCCTAGACATGCATGTGTGTCCAGAAAACCAGGCCTACTGCTTGGTGCCTGTTCTGTCCATTGTGTCCAGGGACCTGAGTCTGCAAGTGTAAGCACTGTTTCTTGGCCACAAAAACATGCTTGTGGTGTCACCAGTGTATTACCTCTGCTCACACCCTGGTTCAAAGGTAAATTTATTAAGAATTCCAAGATGGCAGCAACAGAGCATTAGTCTCAAATGGGGGGAGGAGGTCTCCTGGGAAGTGGGTGCCCTGTAAGACTACACAGGTTGCATACCCCTGAAGTTATCCCTGGGATAGAAACTCTTATTATACCCATTAAAAAAAAATTGAAACTAAGGTTTAAAAAGTCACTTACCCAAGATTTAAAGCTAATGAAAAGCTAAGGTGGGAATTAAATCCATATGTATTAATACAAAGGTTAAACTCTTCACTGGGATCCTGTGCCATATAAAAAAGCTCACTCCTGGAAGATTTTTCTTACACTTCTGGTTAATCACAGAAACTGGTGATGACTAACACTGTGAAGCAGTGGCACTGTCTTCTATGAGGTAACTATTTTTTCCTAACTCGAAAAAAAAAAAAAAGAAAAGGCACATGATACTGACACCTTCAGTGGATTAAGTGTTGTAGAATTAATGAATGGCTATGGATGAGCTCATTTCCTCAATTATAGCCTTGGAGGGACCATATAGCCCACACTTCAGAGCTGTACTGTCAAGGTTTGAATCCTAGCTGCTTAATTTCTCTTTGCTTTGTTCACCCAACTGTAAAGTGGTGGCAACAATAATGTCTACGTTATTGGGTTCTCACTGAGATAATGGTGAGTCAATCCAATAAAGCCAAAACTGTCTGGTATATATTAAGTACTTAATAAATGTTAGCATTTATACAACTTTAAGATTATAACAATTTTACATTTGTGGATAAGAAGTGAAAGGGAAGAAGAATATGGTCATATTCCAAAGTGTGAAGGGCGATTATATCCAGCTTATGGAACGTGCACACACACACGCACAGATACAAAAACACATATACGCACTCATGACAATACACACCTGGACACACAGATACACAGGTAATCATGCACTTTGGGGAAAGGTTGCTAGGTTTAACAAACAAAAATACAGGACATACAGTTAAATTTGAATTCCAAGAAACAATTTTTTTTTTAAGTATCAGGATATCCTAAATATTGCTTGTTCAGCAAATGACTAGTCCAGTTGTAATTCAAAGCTGGTCACTGTAGCTCTGGAATGTGGGAGTCTGTCAAATATTGCATGAAACATACTTACACTAAAAAAAAAGTGTTGTTTATTTGAAATTCAAATTTAACTGGGAATCCTATATTTTATCTGGCAACTCTACTTTAGGATCCTAATTTTTAGCCTTGTTGATAGATATATGTCGATCTTTGGAGCCCTGACGGTGCAGTAGTTAAGAGTTTCACTACTAACCAAAAGTTTGGCAGTTTGAATCCACCATCTGCCCCTTGGAAACCATATGGGGCAGTTTTACTCTGTCCTATAGGGTTGCTATGAGTTGGAATCTACTTGATGGCAATGAGTTTGGTTTGGATTTTTTTATTCCCCTTTTGTCACCTGATCTAAATACGATTAATTGGAAGATTTTTTTTTAACCTTTTGCACAGAATTGGTAGCTCAATAGTCTGTCACAAAATGAGAAAACTATTCTAAGATTCAAACATATAATCTTTGTTCCTCCCCTCTGTCCCAAATTCTTGTTCTCTCATGTACACAAACACATACAAAGCCACATATGCAGGAACATTCCCCTCCTTCTCCACCACATGCCCCCCTCACCATCATAATGACCCACTATGTCCATTCTTAGTACATAGACCAAGAAGCAGTAGTTCAAATAGAGCAAGGGAATACTACGTGATTTAAAATCAAGAAAGGTGTGCATTAGGGTTGCATCCTTTCACCACACTTATTCAACCTGTATGCTTAGCAAATACTTCGAGAAGATGGACCATATGAAGAAGAATGTGGCTTCAGGAATAGTGGAAGACTCATTAACAACCTGTGATATGCATATGATACAACCTTACTTGATAAAAGCGAAAAGGACTTGAAGCACTTACTGATGAAGATCAAAGACTACAGCCTCCAGTCTGGATTACACCTCAACAGAAAGAAAACAAAAATCCACACAACTGGACAAATAAGCAACATCATGATAAATGGAGAAAAGATAGAAGTTGTCAATGATTTCATTTTACTTGGGTCCGCAATCAACACCCATAGAAGTAGTAGCCAAGAAATCAAGTTACATATTGGATTGGGCAAGTCTGCTGCAAAAGACCTTTTTAAAGTGTCAAAAAGCAAAGATGTCACTTTAAGGACTAAGGTGCTCCTGATTCAAGCCATGGTGTTTTCAATTACCTCATATGCATGCGAAAGCTGGACAATGAATAACGAAGACCGAAGAAGAATTGATGTGTTTGAATCATGGTGTTGGCAAAGAATATTGAATATACCATGGACTGCCAGAAGAACAAGCAAGTCTGTCTTGGAAGAAATAAAGCCAGGGTACTCCTTGGAAGCAAGGATGGTGAGACTTCATCTCATGTTTTTTGGATATGTTGTCAGGAGGGACCAGTCCCTGAAGAAGGAATCATGCTTGGTAAAGTAGAGGCTCAGTGAAAAAGAGGAAGACCCTCAATGACATGGATTGGCACAGTGGCTACAACAACAATGAGTACAAACATAACAAAGGTTGTGGTGACGGCGTAGGACAGGGCAGTGTTTTGTTCTGTTGTGAATAGGGTCACTATGAGTCAGAACTGACTCAATGGCACCTGACAACAACAATGACATGTCCATTCTTATGGTCTACGTTTCCTTAAAGGTAATAAGAAAAGTAGAAACAAAACATCACACCAAGGAAGTAAGGTAAAATAGTTAGAATCAGAGTAATATATCCTGTTCTTTCTGTCCCCTAGTGTCTGGGATGTGTCTCTCCAATTACTATGTGAGTCATGGTCCTTCCTTTGCTTTGTTGAATCACAGGTAGTCCTTGGGCAAATAATCTGGTATCAGTTGTTATACTGACTAAGAACCTTTTTTCTCTGTAGAGTTAAATTAGCCTTATGCTGAATCCTTCATTCCTTTACTGCTTATATTTTACTTACCATTTTTATTGGCATGTTTTCAGCTCAGGGCTCAACCTATTTGGCTATCAGGAATTGTGACTTGCAAACTACTCCTGCTGTCCAAACTATTTATCGTGGTTATGTTTCTTTTGAAATTGGTCAACAGATCCTTTGCCATTTGGGTTTCTCCCTTGACTCTTTCTCAATCTCATTTATCTATGGCATTCTTTTTAGACAAGTGAGTCATTCAAGTTTTATGAAATTACCCTTCAAAAAATAATGGCCAGGTCAAGAATGAGCCAACTCTTTCCATCAAGAAGTCAGCCATATACAGCCCGAGATGTCCCCTGTTCATTGGCTGGGGTTTGACAGTGTTTCACCTGTATAAGTGGAGGCAGGGATGAGAGATATTGACAGTGAGTTATATGATCACTTTTAGAGATCTTGTTTAAAATTTGGAGAACAGGCATGCTGAAAACTTTAAGATAATGAAGAGAAAAACATCTACCAACTTCTCTGTCTAAATTAAAAGCTGATATAGTATAGTGGAAAATGCAAATCTCTGTCAGTTAAAATCTTATCTCTACCACTTACAAGATATGTGAATTTGAGGTTGTTCGTTATCCTCTTTGAGCATTGGTTTCTTCATCTTTTAAAGGGGGTTAATAATATTTACCTTGAAGTGTTCTTGTGTGGATTAGAGATAATATAATGAAGTGCATGACACATGATAGAAACTTAATAAATGGAATGTGTCCGATATAATTGTTTGATAAGGAAATGAGAGAAAAGATGATGTGTCCCTTAGCCATTCTGATAGGGCTAAGTCGTGTACAACCTCATCATTAGGGAATTCCTTAAAAGACATACTGAAGAATCTTTCAGTATCACTTAAGATCTTATTCAGGGAAGAACCCTAAAGTATTATAAAGGCCGGCCTTGTTTTGTTTTCTCGTCCTATTCTTCTCTGTAGCCTAACCACAGGATAAATTAAGTACATTAATATTGTAGTGGCTATCTCAAAATATAATTGTCTAGTGACACATTCTATGACCTGACTTTTCAATGGATATTTATAATTTTATAAAATCTACTATTGTACATTATTGGCTTTAAGAGAGAAAAGCAAAGAAGAGTTAATAATTCAACATGAATTCCTTAGAGCTCCAGAGTATAAGATCTTTATACTGGGTCACTATACTTCTGGTAAATTCCTTAATTGGAATTCCCTGTGACTACAGTGAGAGGTCAAAGGCTAAACCACACATCAACATGAAAGCCTGATTCCAAGTGGGTAAAAAGGGAATATCTAACTGAGGCTCCAGATGGGGTGGAGGGAAGAAAAAGGAGAAGAGCAGGAGTGATTGGAAGAACTAGCAGTTTTCCTAACTTAACAAAAATGGTAGATATTATTACTTCCCAGAAAATTCAATTCAGTATGATCTCTGTGAAAAGGACCAAAAAAAAAAAAAACACCAAACCTGTTGCTGTTGAGTCAATTTCAACTCATAGTAACCCTACAGCACAGTATTGTGGAAAATAAAGATGACAAAGTATATGTCATAAGATAATATTTTAAAAATTGCATTACTGTGCTTTTCTCTTTTGCATTTTTTTTGGGCATGAAGAACTCCTTTTCATGCCAAGCATGTCTATTTCCCTTGAGGTTAGAATTTTTGAGATGAGAATTGTAAGATGTGGTTTTAAAAATCCAAAGTAGGATTAGTTCAGTTGAGAGAAAATGATAATTTTGAAAGTAAGTCTTTGTCAAGAAATAAAAGTACTTTCTACATTCTTTTACATCTAATTATCATTTCTAGGATCATCATTCCTTCCACAGTGTAGAAAGGATATTCTTTCCTTTGTTAGCCAACATTTTAGGCTTATTGCCTCAGGGAAGGAAATTGTGAAGTAAATAAGGTATGTGTGTAGACTTGCTCAGCATGATAAGGGGGTGATGTTACACCTTCTATAGAGGGAGATGGCTGGATAGATAAATCTGAAGCAGCTGTTTGGGGTCGCCAAGGATTATTCAATGAATCCACGGAAAATGTTCTCATGTACACCGGTTAGAAAACTTGGAGGTGTTGAGAGGGTCTATGGGCTGGTAGAGATCTGGAGTCAAACTAGCTGCAGAATAGAGGGACTCTGTGACCAGAAGTAAATGGCAAGAACCATACCCCAGTGGTAGGTACCAGCATGGTATCTCCAAGCCCAGATGGGATCAGTAACACTGCATTTTCACTAGTCCAAGAACCAGACCAGAGTACAGCAAGGATCAAGAGGATAGCTTGTCATTCTGAGGCTCCCACTATCCAGCTACCTTAGGTTACAAACACTGTTTAGCCATACATCAAGATATAGTATCTTGGAGATGAGCAGGGCAGGAATAATAAAGAAAAAATCATAATAAAAATGGACATTTGCCTGAAAGAAATCACTTAAACCAGCCCTGATAGGAAATTGAACTTCAAATTCAAAAAACTAATCCAGCTCAGTTAGGGAATGAAACTTCTAAATAATTTAATAAGAAGATACAAGTATTCGACTCCTAGTGCACACCACCCAGGGTAAAGGAACATTGGGAGAAAGAAGTCATCTGTTACAGATAATAAAAAGAAGCCATTTTTTTTTGCATATCTGGCTGAGTACAGTGAGTAAATTTTGATCATACTAAAAAAAAAAAAAATTTTTTTTTTTTTTTACATCTCCTAAAATAGAAAAATGAAGAAGAAAGAAAAAGGACTAGGGGTGAAGCTCAAGTCAGAGGCTCTCCTTGTCCGTATTATCTCCTTTCATTCACGCTTATGAAATGCCTTTAAGCTACCTATAGTATGCACCACCCAAAAAGAAAATGAAGCATATATATACTTTTCTTATTATTTTATATACAAACAATATTAAGAAATATATACATGTGTATTGCTCTGAGTCTGAATCTGTAGTCAAGTGGCTATACACTTGGACTTCCAGATAGAATATGAAGGATTCTTAATATTATACATGTTTTTAAAAAAAAGAAAAAAACTAGCTCGTTGCCATCAAGTTGATTCTGACTCATAGTGACCCTGTAAGACAGAGTAAAACTGCCCCATAGAGTTTCCAAGGAGCACCTGGGGGATTTGAACTGCTAACTTTTTGGTTAGCAGCCGAAGCTCTTAACCACTAAGCCACCAGAATTTCCATATATATATATATATATATATATATATATATATATATATATATAGTCAGTCAGTTTGTCATACTGTGGTGGGTTGCATGTTGCTGAGATGTTGGCAGCTTTGCCACTGGTATTTCAGATACCAGCAGGGTCACCCATGGTGGACAGGTTTCAGTGTAGCTTTCAGATGGACTTGGTGGCCTATTTCTGAACAAAATTGGCTGGTGAAAACCTTATTAATAGCAGCAGAACACTGTTTAATATACTGTCAGAAGACAAGCACCTTGGATTGAAAGGTACTCAAAATACTGCTGGGGAAGAGCTGCCTCCTTTAAGTAGAGTGGATCTTAATGACATGGATGAATAAAGCTATCAGGACCTTCATTTGCTAGTGTGACATGACTCAAAATGAGAAGAAACAGCTGCAAACATCCATTAATAATTGGAACGTGAACTGTACAAAGTATGAATCTAGGAAAATTGGAAACCATCAGAAAAGAAACGGAACACATAAAGATCAATATCCTTGGCACTGGTGAGCTAAAATGGACTGGTATTGGCCATTCTGAATTGGACAATCTTATGATCTATTATGCTGGGAAGGACAAACTGAAGAGGAATGATGTCACATTCATCACCAAAAAGAACATTTCAAGATCTATTCTGAAGTACAACCCTGTCAGAGATAGGATAATATCCATACGACTACAAGGAAGACCAGGTAAGATGACTACTATTCGAATTAACACACCAACCACTAAGGCCAAGGATGAAGAAATTGAAGATTTTTACCAATTTCTACATTCTAAAATTGATCAAACATTCAATTAAGATGCATTGATAATTACTGATGATTGGAATGTGAAAGTTGGAAACAAAGAAGGAGGATCAGTAGTTGGAAAATATGGCCTTGGTGACAAAAAAAACAAACACAAAAACAAAAAAAACTGGCAATTGCATGATAGAATTTTGCAAAACCGACAACTTCATTGCAAATGCCCTTTTGTAACAACATAAACAGTGGCTATACACTTGGACCTCTAGATGGAATATGCAGGAGTCAAATTGACTTCATATATGGAAAGAGACGATGGAGAAGCTCAATACCATCAGTCAGAACAAATCCAGGGGCTGACTGCAGAACAGACCATCAATTGCTCATATGCCAGTTCAAGCCGAAGCTAAAAAAATTAGAACAAGTTCACAAGAGCCAAATTACAATGTTGAGTATATCCCACCTGGATTTAGAGGCCATCTCAAGAATAGATTTGATACATTGAACGCTAATAACCAAAGACTAGAGGAGTTGTGAAATGACTTCAAGGACATCATACATGAAAAAGCAAAAGGTCATTAAAAAGACAAGAAACAAAGAAAGGACCAAAATGGATGTCAGAAGAGACTCTGAAACTTCCTTGTGAAAGTAGAGTAACTAAATCCAACAGAAGAAATGAATTAAAAGAGCTGAAGAGAATATTTCAAAGGGCAGCTCAAGAAGACAAAGTAAAATGTTGTAATAAAATGTGAAAAATTCTGGAGTTAGAAAACCAAGAGAGAAGAACACTCTCAGCATTTCTCAAGCTGAAAAACTGAAGAAAAAAGTCAAGCTTCGAGTTGCAATTTTGAAGGATTCTATGGGCAAAATATGGGACTAAGCAAGAAGCATCAAAAGAAGATGAAAAGAATACACAGAGTCACTGTACCAAAAATTATTGGTCTGTGTTCAATCATTTAATGAGGCAGCATATGATTATGAACTGGTGGTACTGCATTGGCAAAAAACAAGACTCCAAGAATTGATGGAATATCAACTGCTTTAGCCATCTAGTGCTGCTATAACAGAAATACCACAAGTGGATGGCTTTAACAAAGAAAAATTTATTCTCTCACAGTCTGGGAGGTTACAAATCCAAATTCAGGGTGTTAGCTCCAGGGGATGGCTTTCTCTCTCTGCTTTGCAGGAAGATTCCTTGTCATCAGTCTTCCCGTGGTTAAGGAGCTTTTCAGGCTCAGGGACCCCAGGTCCAAAGGACATGCTCTGCTCCCAGTGTTGTTTTTTGGTGGTATGAGTTCCCCCCTCTCTGATTGCTTTCCTTTCCTTTTTATCTCTTGAGAGATAAAACGTTGTGCAGGCCACACCCCAGGGGAACTACTCTTTATGTTGGATCAAGGACTTGGCCAGGGTAAGGGTGGTGTTATGAGAGTGAACATATAATTGCAATCACAAAATGAAGGACAACCACACAATACTGGGTATCATGGCCTAACCAAGTGGACACATATTTTTGGGGACACAATTCAATCCATGACACCGACTGAGATGTTTTGACAAATGGATGCACCACTGGACATTCTCACTCATTTATGCCAAGAAATCTGGAAGAGAGATACCTGCCAACCAGCTAGATGAGATGCATATTTGTGTCCATTCCAAAGAAAAGTGATCCAACAGGATGTGGGAAGTATCGAACAATGTCATTAATATCACACACAAGTAAAATTTTACTGAAGATCACTCAAAAACAGCTGCAGCTGTACACCAACAGGGAACTGCAGGAAATTCAGGCCATATTCAGAAAAAATGAGTGATATCATTGCTGATGTCAGGTGGATCTCGGCTGAAAGCAGGGAATACCAGAAAGATGTTTGTTTACTTGTGTTTTGTTGACTATGCAGAGGCATTTAACTGTGTAGATGATAAAAAATTATGAATAACATTGCAAAGAATGGGAATTCTAGAACAATTACTTGTGATCATGAGAAACCTGTACATAGACAGGAATACTGCATGGTTTAAAATCAGGAAAGGTGTGCATCAGGGCTATACCCTTTTATTATACTTAATCAATCTACATGCTAAGCAAATAATCTGAGAAGCTGAACTATATGAAGAAGGATGTGGCATAAGGATGGGAAGATTACTCATTAACAACCTCCAATATGCAGATGATACAACCTTGCTTGCTGAAAGTGAAGAGGACTTGAAGCACTTACCGATGAAGATCAAAGACTACAGCCTTCAGTATAGATTGCACCTCAGTGTGAAGAAATAAAAAATCCTCACAACTGGACCAATAAGCAACATCAGGATAAATGGAAAAAAGATCGAAGTTGTCAAGGATTTCACTTGGATCTACAATCAATGCTCATGGAAGCAGGAGTCAAGAAATCAAACAACATATTGCATTGGACAAATCTCCTGCAAAAGACCTCTTTAAAACATCAAAACGCCAAGACGTCACTTTGAGGGCTATGGTGTACCTGACCCAAGCGATGGTATTTTCAATAGCCTCATATGCCTGGGAATGTTGGACAATGAATAAGGAAGACTGAAGAAGAATTGACATCTTTGAATAATGGTGTTGACAGAGAATATTGAATATACCATGGACTGCCAGAAGAATGAACAAATCTGTCTTGGAAGAATACAGCCAGAATGCTCCTTAGAAGCAAGGATGGCAAGACTTTGTCTCCCCTAACTTTGTACAGGAAACCCTGGTGGCATAGTGGTTAAGTGTTATGGCTGCTAATCAAAAGGTCAGCAGTTCAAATCCACCAGATGCTCCTTGGAAACTCTATGTGGCAGTTCTACTCTGACCTATAGGGTCGCTATGAGTCGGAATCGACTTGATGGCAACGGGTTTGGTTTTTTTTTTAACTTTGTACAATGAGATGGATTGACCCAGTGGCTGCAACAATGGGCTTAATCATAACAATTGTGTGGATGTGCAGGACTGGGCAATGTTTCGTTGAGTTGTATATATATTGCAGCTATGAGATGGAAGTGGCTCAGTGGCACTTGACAACAATAACAACATATGTATATGTGTGTGTACATATAAAAAAATACAAATAAAACTCATTGTTGTGGAGTCAATTCTGACTCATAGTGACACTGTAGGATGTAGTAGAACTGCCCATAGGGTTTCAAAGGCTGTACATTTAGGAAAGCAGACTACCATATCTTTCTCCTGCAGAACAGCTGGTGATTTCAAATCACTGATCTTTTGGTTTGCAGTTGAGTGTTAACCACTGCGCCATCAGGGCTCTTTGTGTACATATATATGTTCCTTAATATTTTATAAGCATAATCTCCCCATGTGAAATGGAGGCAGAGAATTAATTCAAATTATTTGATCATAGATGGAGAAGAAACTAATAGCAGGAAAGAATGAAACATCTAACAAAGCAAGCATCTAAAATTCGAATACAGAGGAAACAGTGATATATGTTGGCCCATTCCTGTTATTTAACTTTAAATAAATAATAATAGTTATTACCAGGGCATGAATTGTTTTCTTTATAAACTCAAAAGTCTTGCAGTAGCCAATTTACAAAATAAAGCTTTTTCTTAAATAGTGTTTTTTATATATTTATAAAAAGCACAGTTAACATCTTTTTTTTTTTTTTTAGACAACTTAAAATCTGCTTTTTAGGCGACTGAGCCTAAATTACTGAAGAAATACAGAAGATAACTAGCAGGATGAAAGCAATACTGAAACAGGATTTTCAAATTTGTAGCTACAAATTCTAGAACTCTAGTATAGTTACATAACTCAACTATTGAGTAGATGTTTATCTGTAGATATTAGCATAACCAGGATTATCAAAGAATATTTGTTGAATGTTCTAATAGACACAAAATTATGCCAATTGTTATTTAGAGTTAATTTGGGAAGAGAATTTCTACAAACGCAGCCAAGTGTATCCCTTTGACTGAACTTTAAATGACTATCTTTTCTTCCTTCCTGTAATGGAAAATAATGGGAGGATTTTTGGTGTCCTCTTCATTAGGGTTTTCTTTAAAATAATAATAATTTCAAACTTAGACAAAAGTTTCAAGGATTTTACATATAATTTTCTTTTCTCTGAACTATTTGTACCATGCAGTCATTATGCCAATTACCCCCAAATACCTAGTATGTGTATTTTCTACATATGTAGACATGATTCTAGTACAATAAAACGACCTAAATCAGGAAGCTAACATCAATACTTTACTATCTCCTAATTTGAAGACTCTCTTTAAATTTCAAGTGTCCCAGTCTAGTTCTTAACAGGTAGGAGATTCAGGATCATGTGTTACATTTAGTTGTTCTATTTCTTTAGACTCCTTTAATCTGTAAAAGTTCTCCAGTCTTTGACTGTCTTGACCTTGACATCTTTGAAGAGTATAAGCCATTTATGTTGTAGAATGTCTCTCAATTTGTGTGTTTGATGTTTCCATTTTGGGCAGAAACATCACAGAAATAATTCTATGGTCTCATTACATCTGATCAGGTAGAACATACCCTATTACTGGTGATGTTAATTTTCTCCACTATAAAATATTTTTCTTTGTAATTAATAAGTATTTTGAGGAAAGATGCATGGAGTCTACACAAATATCCTATTCTTCACCAATCTTTCACTTACTAGACTTAGCATCCATTGATGTTTCTTGGTTGAATCAATTATTACTATGATGGTTTCCAAGAGGTCATTTTCTAATTCCATCATTCTATTCATATTTATTGATGGAAATTTCATCATCTCTTTTCTACATTTTTTATTCATTTAGTTATTTATGTCAGTATTGCTTTGCAGCTTCTAATTTTATTTAATGGATTATAATCTGGTGCTATTGTTTACTTTGATATTCAAATTGTCCCTGACTTGGCCAGGAGCCCTTTCATGCTGGCTTCTGTGCTCTTTTGACATATCCCTTGCATTCTTTGAGTATTTCCATGGTTTCTGGAAGAACAAAATGTTCCAAGCTCATCTTGTATGTCCTGTGAGTCAGTCTTGGAATCAGCCATTTCTCCAAGGAAAGTGTTCTTTTAGTACACAATGATATTTAAAAACCAAGAACTGAATGCTAGGTGTGTGCATCACTGTTGTCAAGCCCTCCTAAGTTGACCCCCCAAAAACCCTAAGTTGACAGAACTAGCAAATATATGCATATATCTATCAATGACTGTAGCTATATTTGTGTATATGTATGCATGCATTTAAATCTATATTTCTTTATCAATATATTGAAAACCATGAATTCACACCAATACCTCAAATTTCAACCCCGAAATCACAAGGTTCATTCAAGATTTCTCCCTTCTAGTGTTTGCAACTTCCTTCTCCTACTATGAGAAACCTGGCTTCTATTATTCTCAATCAATATACCCACTTATTTAATCAAGCTACCTATAAGTAAATAATCACCTGACTCCTTGACTGGCTGCTGCTTTTGCTCACACACACTGCCTACCTTCTTGCCCCATTTTGTGTGAAAATACTCTCTGCTGGGCTCCAAACCTGAGCCCAGCTACTTCTGCTGCCACCTCCTGGCATGAATTGCCTGCTTATCGCTCTTGTGCTCTTTCTATTGTTGTTGCCAAGGAGTCAGCTCTGACTCGTGACTACCCTATGTAAAACAGAACAAAATTTTGCCCTGTTCTGCATCATCATTGCAATGATTGGTATGCTCAAGTCCATTGTTCCAACCACTATGTATTTTGAGTGACTTCCAACATAGGGGACTTATCTTTCAGCACTGTATTAGATAATATTCTGTTGTGACTCATAAGGTTTTCGTTGATTAATTTTTGGAAGTAAATCACCAGACCTTTCTTTCTACTCTGTCCTAGTTTGATGTTCCACTGAAACCTCTCCACCATAAGTGACCCTGCTGGTATCTGAAATACCAGTGGCACTCTAGGTTGCCATAAGTGAATACCTACCTCACCCAGATCCATTTAATGGAAGGAAGTGAGAGAGGGAGAAAAGGGGGCTTATTAGGTTTTTAAATAAAAACTACGTTAGCATTTAGAAAGACTTGAGGGGAAAGTTTGTTTCACCCAGTAGTGTATAAGACTACCTTCTCCCCATACAAAACCAAAAAAACCAAACCAAGTGCCGTCGAGTCGATTCTGACTCATAGTGACCCTATGGGACAGAGTAGAACTGCCCCATAGAGTTTCCAAGGAGCGCCTGGAGGATTTGAACTGCCGACCTTTTGGTTAGCAGCCGTAGCAGTTAACCACTACATCACCAGGGTTTCCCCTTCTCTCCATACATGTATTAAAATTTGATGTTAAAGATTTTTTAAATGCCCATTTAAGAGTTAAAATGGTATAACTCTAATATGAATTTAGATTACCCTGATTTTTACTGATATTGCATATCTTTTCTCATGTTTCTTGGTTATTTGTATTTCAGATATATGTGTATACATACATCTATGTGTGTATATATATATATGCAATTTGTATATATCCCTAAAATATAAATAACCAAGAAACATGAAAAAAGATATGCATAAATATATAAAGATATGTGTGTATATATATATATAAAACAATTCTTTATAGAAGATTTGCTCAAAGGAAAGTAGAGAAATGAAATAGTGGCTCAAATGAGTCAAGGTTTTCTTCATTTCTAAAAAATGGGTTTATCTACCATGTTTGTAAGCTTAAAGAAACAATCCAGTAAAATGCAGAAATGCTGTTGATGCAGAAGAGAAAGTGTATCAATTGCTAGAGTGACATCCTTTTATATAGGCTAGGGAATATCAGCTCTAGGGCTAAAGAGGAAGCGTTCAGATAAGAACAATCCATCCATGCATTCACAGAAAGGGAAGAAGTCCAAATTTGTAGATTCAGATCCAGGCATAGAAGTGAACTTTCATGATCGTGAAAGTTCACTTCTATTTCTTCAGGAAAATAGGAAATAAGACCATCAGCCGAGTGAGAATGAGGAGGTGTTTGAAAAGAAGAGAAGATCTGAAATAATTGTCTAGGAAAATGCGAGTAAGAATAGAGTAATGTGGGATTATGAAATAGCTTTAGGAGTCACTTGAAGTTACAGTCACGAATTTAAAGTGTAACTAACCAACAGAGTTTGTTTTTCCCAATCGAAACTCTGTTGCTTGGACAAAGCAGAGAGTTTTCCATTTTTCAGCTTCATTCACCAAAGGGTAAAGAGAAGAGAGTGGAGCCCAAGAGTTGCTGGCATCAGGTTATCAGAGGAAATGAGCTGGAGAGATAAGCAGTGCATGTATGACAATGTCTGTATTTCTTCCCTCCCCTTAAATGGTCAAACATATTAAAAGGGAGTTCTGTTGTTCTGGTAAGTCAGTTCCGACTCAAATCGACCCTATGTACAACAGAAAGGAACACTGCCCGGTCCTGTGCAATGCCTACAATTGTCATTATGCTTGAGCCCATTGTTGCAGCAACTGTGTCAATCCATCTCGTTGAGAGTCTTCCTTTTTTTTGTTACCCTGTACTTTACCAAGCATGATGTCCTTCTTTAGGGACTGATCTCTCCTGGCAACATGTCCAAACTATGTAAGACATGGTCTCACTATCCTTGCTTCTAAGGAGCATCCTGGCTGTACTTCTTACAGGACAGATTTGTTGTTTTTTTTTTTTTTTTTTTGGCAGTCCGTGGTATATTCAATTCTCTTTGCCAGCACCACAATTCAAAGGCATCAATTCTTCTGTCTTCCTTATTCATTGCTTAGCTTTCACATACCTATGATGCGATTGAAAATACCATGGTTTGGGTCAGGCTCACCTTAGTCTTCAAGGTGACATCTTTGCTTTTCAACACTTTAAAGAGGTCTTTTGCTGCAGATTTACCCAATGCAATGCATTTTTTGATCTCTTGACTGCTGCTTCCATGGCTGTTGATTGTGGATCCAAGTAAAATAAAATCCTTGACAACTTCATTTTTTTCTCCATATATCATGATATTGCTTATTGGTCCAGCTGTGAGGATTTTTGTTTTCTTTTTGTTGAGGTGTAATTTTTTTATAATACGTACTGAAGGCTGTAGCCTTTGATCTTCATTAGTAAGTGCTTCAAGCCCTGTTCTCTTTCAGCAAGCAAGGTTGTGTCATCTTCATAATGCAGGTTGTTAATGAGTCTTCCTCTAATCCTGATGCCCCATTCTTCTTCATATAGTTCAGCTTCTCAGATTATTTGCTCAGCATACAGATGAATAGGTATGGTGAAAGAATACAACCCTGACGCACACCTTTCCTGACTTTAAACCAATCAGTATCCCCTTGTTCTGCCCAAACAACTGCCTATTGATCTACGTACATGTTCCTCATGAGCACAATTAAGTGTTCTGGAATTCCCATCCTTCACAATGTTATCCATAATTTGTCATGATTCACCCAGTCAAAAGTCTTTGCATAGTCAATAAAACACAGGTAAACACCTTTCTCGTATTCTCTCCTTTCAGCCAAGATCCATCTGATATCAACAATGATATCCCTGGTTCCAAGTCCTCTTCTGAATCTGGCCCGAATTTCTGGTAGTTCCTCATCCATATACTACTGCAGCCACTTTTGAATGATCTTCACAAAATTTTACTTGCATGTGATATTAATAATATCATTTGATAATTTTCACATTTGGTTGGATCACCTTTCTTGGTAATAGGCATAAATATGGATCTCTTCCAGTGAGTTGGCCAGGTAGCTGTCTTCTAATTTCTTGGCGTAGACAAGAGAGCACTTTCAGTGCTGCATCCCTTTGCTGAAACAACTAAATTGATATCCTGTCAATTCCTGGAGCCTTGTTTTTCGACAATGCCTTCAGTGCAGCTTGGACTTCTTCCTTCAATACCATCGTTCCGATCATATACTACCTCTTGAAATTGTTGAACATTGACCAATTCTGTTTGGTGTAATGGCTCTGTATATACTTTCTATCTTCTTTGGATGCTTCCTGTATCATTTAATATTTTCTCCATAGAATCTTTCACTATTGCAACTTGAGGCTTGAATTTTTGTTTCAGTTCTTTCAGCTTGAGAAATGCTGAGCGTGTTCTTCCCTTTTGATTTTCTATCTCCAGCTCTTTGTCACTCCAGCTCTTTGTCCAGGACTTTGAAATCTTCTGTTCAGTTCTTTTAATTCATCATTCCTTCCTTTTGCTTAAACTACTCGATGTTCAAGAGCAAGTTTCAGAGTCTCCTCTGACATCCATTTTGGTTTTTTCTTTCTTTCCTGTCTTGCTTTCTTAATGTATGATGTCCTTTGAAGTCATTCCACAACTCATCTTGTCATTAGTGTTCAATGCGTCAAATCTATTATTGGGATGGTCTCTAAATTCAGATGGGAGATACTCAAGGTCATACTTTGGCTCTCTTCGACTTGTTCTAATTTTCTTTAGTTTCAACTTGAACTTGCATATGAGCAATTGATGGTCTGTTCTGCAGTCATACTGGGCTTTTGCATTGTCTCTTTCCAAAATGTAGTCGATTTACTTCCTGTGTGTTCCATCTGGAGAGGTCCATGTGTACAGTTGCTGTTTATGTTGGTGAAAAAAGGTATTTGCAATGAAGTCATTGGTCTTGCAAAATTCATTCATGTGATACCTGGCATTGTTTCTATCATCAAGGCCACATTTTCCAACTATAGATCCTTCTTCTTTGTTTCCAACTTTCACATTCTGATCACCAGTAATTATCAATGGACCCTAATTGCATGTTCAATCAATTTCGGACTGCAGAAGTTGATAAAAGTGTTCAGTTTCTTCATGTTCGGCCTTAGTAGTTGGTGTGTAAATTTGAATAATAGTCATATTAACTGGTCTTCCTTGTAGGCATACAGATACTTTCGTATCACTTACATCGTTGTACTTCAGAATGGAATTTGAAAATTTTTTTGACGATGAATGCAATGCTATTCCTCTTCAAGTTGTCATTCCCAGCATAGTATACCATATGATTTTCCAATTCAAAATGGTTGATACCAGTCCACTTCATCTCACTAATGCCTAGGATATTGATGTTAATGTTTTCCATTTCATTTTTGAGGATTTCCAGTTTTCCTAGATTCATACTTCATACTTTCCAGGTTCCATTTATTAATGGATGTTTTGCAGCTGTTTTTTTCTCATTTTGAGTTGTGCCACATCAGCAAATGAAGGTCCTGAAAGCTTGGCTCCACCCACATCATTAGGGTCCACTCTATTTTGAGGAGACAGCTCTTCCCTTGTCATCTTTTAAGTGCCTTCAAGCCTGGGAGATTCATCTTTCAGCACTATGTCAGACAACGTTTCACTGCTAATCATAAGCTTTTCACTGGCTAATTCTTTTCAGAAGTAGGCTGCCGGGTCCTTCTTCTTAGTCTGTCTTAGTCTGGAAGCTCAGCTGAAACCTGTCTGCCACGGGTGACCCTGTTAGTATATGAATAGTTGTGGCATAGCTTCCAGCATCACAGCAACAGGCAAGCCCCCATCGTACGACAAACTGACAGACACATGGGGGAAAAAAACAAAAAATGAAGTTCCAGGTCTACATAATTTTATCTTAGATATTTGAAGATATTGTTCTATTTTTCTCTTGCATCCTTTGTTTTAATGAGTAAGCTTTTTTTTCTATATGTTTAATATTTTTTCCTAACTTTTGTTATTTTAAAATTTTATAGAACTATATTTTATAGATGAGGAATTTTAAAAACACTTTATTCTACTTAAGGTCCTCTAATATGCAGACTTATGTCTTCAGTTCTAAGAAATTCTTGGCTATTATGTCTACTTATATTGTCTCAGTCCCATTATCTCATTATAAAATTCTTACAAAATATGTTTTTCATCTTACTCTGTATCTTTATAGATATTTCAGGTAATATTGCCATTTTAAATAAGATATCTTTGACATCAGAATTTTAACTACCATTGTTAAATTAATTTGTTCTGCATATTTATCTATAGCAATACCTAGAGGTATTCTTTAACTTGGACCCCTTTTTAAAGATAACAGATTAAAAAAAAAGTAAATGAGAATATTTTTAAAAATATTATAGGATATGAATTATATTCCACTTAATAAATAGTTATGTCAAGTGTGTTTATGTTTGGAAAATTTGTAAATACTATATGGAAATCCTGGTGGCTTGTTGGTTAAGTGCTATGGCTGCTAACCAAAGGGTCAGCAGTTGAAATCTACCAGGCATTCTTTGAAAACTCTATGGGGCAGTTCTACTCTGTCTTATGGGGGCACTATGAATTGGAATAGACTCAATGGCAAGTTTTTTTTTTTTTTTTTTTACATAGTGTAGTTCTAGCATTAAATTCCAGTGCTTTGTTACCAAAGATTGATTAAACATTGGCCAGGTATAACCACAGAAAACATCTCAAAGACCTGATTTTACATTTAGTGTTTATGTACAAAGTCCTTATGAAGAAGTAATTGATTAACTTACTCATTGAATCATATTTAAAGCTATGTCAGCAACTAATATAAGCACTAGAGAGGCCACAATCTATGTTTTCATAGACTGAAAAGATTTCATATATATGTATATATAAATACATATATATAGAGAGAGACAGAGATAGCAATAAGCGCTAAGGAAAAAAAAGTAAGCAGGAATTGAGGTATAGAGCAATGAGATCACTATTTTAGACAATGTAATCAGAGAAGTCCTCTTTCATGAAGTGACATTTAAGCCGAGGTACGAAAGAAGTGAGGGAGAGAGTCTAGGGTATCTTGAGAAAGAGTTTTCAAGGGAGAAAGAACAGACACTGTGGCTGAAACTCTGTGAATGAGGATGAGACCGAAAAGATCAGAGAAGTAGTAGGACAATATTATATATGACCTTATAGGCCCTGGCAAGACTTTGAATTTAATTGTAAGTGTACTGAAAGAGTATTTGAAAGTTTTGTACAAGGCAGTAGTAACATTATCTAACATTAAATAGGAGCATTCTGACTCTTCTGTACAGGATAGACTAAAAAAACACCAAAAAAGACTGAATGGGGCCAATTGTGGAAGCAGTGATGCCAGTTCAGAAGATCAATGATTAGATCACTGACTAGGGTTGTACTGGTGAAGATGATGAGAAGTGGTCGGATTTGAAGATACATTTTGAAGGTGGGGACTCTCAGATTTTCTAATTGATTGGATGTATCAAGGATGACTTCAACATTTTTGTCATGACCAACTGGGTGAATGATGGTGTAACTTACTAAGACTGTGAAGACAGGAAAGGAACAGTTGTAAGAACTAGGAAGAATTAACTGTTAAGCTTGAGACATGTTAAGTATACGATGCCTATATGAAATACAAGTGGGTATGTTGAATAGAGATTTGACTGGAGCTCAGAGAAAAGAGCAGGACTAGAAATGTAAGTTTGGGAATCATTAGCATATAGGAAAGTATATTTGGAACAAAGGGAGTGGATGAGATTCTAGAAAGTAAATGTGACAGAGAAGATACCTGAAGACTGAGCCCTAAGGACTTAAAAGATTTAGTAGTTAGGAAGAGTAACCAGATAAAAGTTTCTGAGTTATTGTCCTGTAATGATAAGTTGTAAAGGACTTATATCTCTTAGTCAACTCATTTTTCACATATTAGATACAATCTCCAACTCTCAAATGTATACTAATAGCATAGTGTATGGTGACTTGAACATGCCATCTTTGCTAGTTAAAAATAAACTTAAAGCAAAAATGGAGCTACAAATTATTTTCTTGGGATGTCTGTTCAACAACTTTTTGAATCAGATGTTTTAATCAAACAGTAAAGATACTCTGAATAATTTAATTTGTGTAATAATAATAATGTCTGCTCAATACCTCTAATCTTTTGCACTTAAAATTATGTCTTGCAATGGTAGGAACTCCATAAATTATCAGTGTCATGCTTTAGTGCTTCATTTGTGGATATTTCATAATCACAAACCATTTTATCTGTTAGAAAAGAACACTCTAAGAGTTATGACGTATTCCACATTCATTTTCTTAAGTGTTATAAATGGATATAAATGAGAAGTTATTTCTTGAAATAAGGAGTCCAAGTTCTTTCATTTATATTTTCTTCTCTGACTTACTTTGAGTCTTTGGTCAAACTGCACAACCCTCCTACAAATTCAACATAATACTGTTTTCTTTCTACCTACTGGAAGCTGTTAAGACCTGATGGAAAATGTGTTGTCCTGGGAGTTTTCTAGAAGAGTGCCAGGGATAATGATAGTGGTGCTTACAGGTATGTTAAAAGAAGCCTCAGTTGACCAGCTGTTGTTCTTAGCATGGCCCTACGACTGGCTAAGAAAAATGGTGTGTGATTTTCTTCAGATTGGCGAGAACTCTTTTGAAACTGTGGCCTGTCCCTGACTCAGACTTAAAGAGTTAAATCCTGGGAAAAGGAGGGTGACTCTGCCTTGTCTTTCATTTACTTTGGATCTCAGAAGAAAGATTTGAGAGTTCCATTCTAGGACCACTTCCAAAAGCTGCCTGCCAAAGAAGTAGATGCTTTCTGATGACCTAACCATTTTAAGACTATAAACTACAAAGTATGGAAAACAGGGCTAAAAGGATTAATTCATATTTTAAAATCCATTTTATCTTCCTTTCTTATGCCTTGTGATAACTTGCTATGGTGTGGTTTTCCACTTTACCTTTATGATTATGTTTAAACTCTGCCATGTTCAAGTTTTATTCTCTCTGCTTGAACCTTATGTGAATGATTAGGCATTTGAATTTATTGCTTAGAAACATAGTTCCAGTTAATTTTAAAATACGTCGTAAGGTTTATAACAGCATTTGTTCGTTTGAAAAGTTTAAGTCAGTTGTTCTCAAAGTGTGAGCTATGGACCCCGGGTATTCCTGGTTGCCAAAGTCAAAAGTATTTTCATAATAATACCGAAATGTTATTTGCCATTTCACAGTGCTGACATTTGCACTGACATAGGAAAAACAATGATGGGTCAAACTGCTGACACCTTAGTACAAATGAAGACAGTGGCACCAAACTGTATCAGGAGTTGTATTTTTCACTTCTAAGTGCTCTAGAAAAAAAGATTCCCAGTTTCACTTAAGAATGTCCTTGATAGAGCAGTGAAAATGGTTAATTTTACTAAATATCAACCATTGGTACAGGTATTTTTTTAATATTTGGATGAAAAAATGCAAAGTATATATAAACATTTCTGCTGAGTACTGATGGTTTTCTTGACAAACTCTTTAGGTGTTTGAGCTGAAGGCTGAAGTAGCCACATTTTTACATGTATCACCCATTTTACTTGTAAGAACAAACAATTGACAAACCGTGGTTATTTAGACGAGGGTCTTTGGCAGTTTCATAAAAATTAATGAAGTGAGCCTGTCGCTTCAAGAAAAACAGCTAACAATTTGTTGCCAATGATGAAATTCAAGCTCTCAAGTGAACTTTATAATTTTGAAAAATTTGTATACTCACTGTGAATTTGATAGCTTCCTAATACTTAAAGACTTTTCTAATGAGAATTGTGTTGTTATTAAGGAATATGCTTTTTTTTTTTTTTTTTTTTTAATAATGAAATGTGTCAACATTGGGGTGATCTGCATGACTATGTGAACTGTTAACCAGTTGCCTTAGTTATCTAGTGCTGGTGTAACAGAAATACCATAAGTGGGTAGCCCTAACAAACAGAAATTACATTCTCCCAAAGAAAAATAAAATAAAAAGAAGTTAATTTTCTCAGTTTAGGTGGCTAGAAGTCTGAATTCAGGGTGCTGACTATAGGTGAAGGCTTTCTGTCTGTTCTGGAGGAAGGTTCTTGTCTCTTTGAGATTCTGCTCCTGAGCAAGCTTCATGTGGCTTGGCATTAGTCTTACCCCATGTCTGCTTCTCTTGCTTGTATAATCTCTTTTATATCTCAAAAGAGATTGATTCAAGACACTCTCTGCAATAATCCTTCCTCATTAACCTAACAAAGACAGCCCATTCCCAAGTGGGATACTAACCATAGGCATAGAGGTTAGGATTCATAACACATATTTTTGGCTGACATAATTCAATCCATAACACCAATATTTTACAAATGGCCAATGTATTTTACAAAATCATGCATGGTAAAAGAGTCACTCAAAATTTGATAGAGACAGATGGATTTTAATATAAAAAAATACAAAAATTTCAATGATACAGCTTCAGATTCCATATTGTAAGTAACCCTTAAGAAACTTTCCAAGTTTTGGAGTAGTGTTAATTGGCATAACATAGTTTATAAAGAAGATGTTCTACATTTTACTTTGGTGAGTAGCAACTAGGGTCTTAAAACTTGTGAGTGGCTATCTAAGATACTCCACTGGTCTTACCTCATCTGGAAAAAGGGAGAATGAAGAAAACAAAAGATACAAAGGAAATATAGGTTCAAAGAACTAAGGAACCACAAATACCACAGCCTCCACCTGACTGAGTCCAGCACAACTAGATGGTTCCCAGCTACCACCACTGGCTGCTTTGATAGGGATAACAATACAGGGTCCTGGACACAGCTGGAGGAAAATGTAGAACAAAATTCTAACTCAAAAAGAAAGACCAGACTTGCTGGCCTGACAGAAACTGGAGACAGCCCAAGAGTATGTTCCCTGGACACCCTTGCAGCTCAGTAATTAAGTTACTCCTGAGGTTCACCTTTCAGCCAAAGATTAGACAGGCCCATAAAACAAAGTGAGACTAAAAGGGCACACCAGCCCAGGGGCAGGGACTGGAAGGAAGGAGGGGACAGGAAAGCAGGTAATGGGGAACCCAAGGTTGAGAAGGGGAGAGTATTGACATGTCATGTGGTTGGCCACCAATGTCACAAAATAAAATATGTATTAATTATTTAATGAGAAACTAGTGTGCTCTGTAAACCTTCATCTAAAGTGCAATTAAAAAAAAATTTTTTTTCAGAGTAGTGACAAGAAATTTGGAAGAGAGCTACCTGGCCACTGACTGGAAGAGATCCATATCTATGCCCATTTCAAAGAATGGTAATTCAACCGGATGTAGAAATTATCAAACAACATCATTAATATCATACACAAGCAAAATTTTACTGAAGATCATTCAAAAGTGGTTGCAGAAATACATCTATAGGGAACTGTCAGAAATTCAAGCCAGATTCAGAAAAGGATGTGGAACCAGGGATATCATCACTGATGTCAGATAGGTTTTGGCTGAAAGCAGAGAGTGCCAGAAAGATGTTTACCTGGCTTTTATTGACAATGCAAAGGCATTCGACTGTGCGGATCATAACAAATTATGGATAACATTGCAAAGAATGAGAATTCCAGGACACTTAATTGTGCTCATGAGGAACCTATACATAGATCAAAAGGCAGTCATTCGAACAGAGCAAGGGGATATTTGCTGTTGTTAGGTGCCGTTGAGTCGGTTCCGACTCATAGCGACCATATGCACAACAGAAAGAAACACTGCCCAGTCCTGCGCCATCCTTACAATCATTGTTATGCTTGAGCTCATTGTTGCACCCACTGTGTCAATCCACCTCGTTGAGGGTCTTCCTCTTTTCTGCTGACCCTGTACTCTGCCAAGCATGATGTTCTTCTCTAGGGACTGATCCCTCCTGACAACATGTTCTAAGTATGTAAGATGCAGTTTCGCCATCCTTGCCTCTAAGGAGCATTCTGGTCGCACTTCTTCCAAGACAGATTTGTTCTTTCTTTTGGCAGTCCCTGGTATATTCAATATTCTTCATCAACACCACAATTCAAAGGCTTCAGTCTTCTTTATTCATTGTCCAGCTTTCACATGCCTATGATGTGATTGAAAATACCATGGCTTGGGTCAGGCCCACCTTAGTCTTCAGGATATCTTTCTCTTCAACAGTTTGCAGGAGATTTGCCCAATGCAATGCGTCTTTTGGCTTTTTGGCTGCTGCTTGATGGCTGTTGATTGTGGATCCAAGTAAAATGAAATCCTTGACAACTTCAACCTTTTCTCCATTTATCATGATGTTGCTCATTGGTCCAGTTGTGAGGATTTTTGTTTTCTTTATGTTGAGGTGTAATCCATACTGAAGACTGTGGTCTTTGATCTTCATTAATAAGTGCTGCAAGTCTTCTTCACTTTCAGCAAGCAAGGTTCTGTCATCTGCATAACACAGGTTGTTAATGAGTCTTCCTCCAATCCTGATGCCCTGTTCGTCTTCATATAGTTCAGCTTCTCGGATTATTTGTTCAGCATACAGATTGAATAGGTATGGTGAAAGAATATTACCCTGATGCACACCTTTCCTGACTTTAAACCAATCAGTATCCCCTTATTCTGTCCAAACAACTGCCTCTTGATCTGTGTAAAGGTTCTGGAATTTCCATTCTTCACAATGTTATCCATAGTTTGTTATGATCCACACAGTCCAATGCCTTTGCATAGTCAATAAAACACAGGTAAATACCCTTCTGGTATTCTCTGCTTTCAGCTAGGATCCATCTGACATCAGCAATGATATTCCTGGTTCCACGTCCTCTTCTGAAACCGGCCTGAATTTCTGGCAGTTCCCTGTCGATATACTGCTGCAACCATTTTTGAATGATCTTCAGCAAAATTTTGCTTACATGTGATATTAATGATATTGTTCTATAATTTCCACATTCAGTTGGATCACCTTTCTTGGGAATAGGCATAAATATGGATCTCTTCCAGTCAGTTGGACAGGAAGCTGTCTTCCATATTTCTTGGCACAGACGAGTGAGCACCTCTAGCGCTGCATCTGTTTGGTGAAACATCTCAATTGATAGTCCATCAATTCCTGGAGCCTTGTTTTTCACCAATGCCTTCAGAGCAGCTTGGACTTCTTCCTTCAGTACCATCGGTTCCTGATCATATGCCACCTCTTGAAATGGTTGAACATCAGCTAATTCTTTTTGGTATAATGACTCTGTGTATTCCTTCCATCTTCTTTTGATGCTTCCTGCATTGTTTAATATTTTCCCCATGGAATCCTTCACTATAGCAACTCGAGGCTTGAATTTTTTCTTCAGTTCTTTCAGTCTGAGAAACACCAAGCGTGTTCTTCCCTTTTGGTTTTCCATCTCTAGCTCTTTGCACATGTCATTACAATACTTTACTTTGTCTTCTCGAGATGCCCTTTGAAATCTTCTGTTCAGTTCTTTTACTTCATCAATTCTTCCTTTTGCTTTAGGTGTTCAACGCTCAATAGCAAGTTTCAGAGTCTCCTCTGACATCCATCTCAGTCTTTGCTTTCTTTCCCGTCTTTTCAGTGACCTCTTGCTTTCTTCATGGATGATGTCCTTGATGTCATTCCACAACTCGCCTGGTCTTCGGTCACTAGTGTTCAATGTGTCAAATCTATTCTTGAGGTGGTCTCTAAATTCAGGTGGGATATGCTCAAGGTCATATTTTGGCTCTTGTGGACTTCCTCTGATTTTCTTCAGTTTCAGCTTAAACTTGCATATGAGCAATTGATGGTCTGTTCCACGGTCGGCCCTTGGCCTTGTTCTCTGACTGATGATATTGAGCTTTTCCATTGTCTCTTTCCACAGATGTAGTCAATTTGATTTCTGTGTGTTCCATCTGGCGAGGTCCATGTGTATAGTCACCGTTTATCTTGGTGAAAGAAGGTATTTGCAATGAAGAAGTCGTTGGTCTTGCAAAATTCTATCATTTGATCTCTGGCATTGTTTCTATCACCAAGGCCATATTTTCCAACTACTGATCCTTCTTCTTTGTTTCCAACTTTCGGATCCTTCCTCTTTGTTTCCAACTTTCGCATTCCAATCACCAGTAATTATCAATGCATCTCGATTGCATGTTCGATCAATTTCAGACTGCAGCAGCTCATAAAAGTCTTCTATTTCTTCATCTTGGGCCCTAGTGGTTGGTGCGTAAATTTGAATAATAATCGTACTAACTGGTCTTCCTTGTAGGCATATGGATATTATCCCATCACTGACAGTGTTGTACTTCAGGATAGATCTTGAAACGTTCTTTTTGACTATGAATGCAACACCATTCCTCTTCATGTTGTCATTCCCAGCATAGTAAACTATATGATTGTCCAATTCAAAATGGCCAATACCAGTCCATTTCAGCTCACTAATGCCTAAGATATTGATGTTTATGTGTTCCATTTCATTTTTGATGATTTCCAATTTTCCTAGATTCTTACTTCATACATTCCAGGTTCCAATTATTAATGGATGTTTGCAGCTGTTTCTTCTCATTTTGAGTCGTGCCTTATCAGCAAAATGAAAGCTTAACTCCATCCACATCATTAAGGTTGACTCTACTTTGAGGAGGCAGCTCTTCCCCAGTCATCTTTTGAGTGTCTTCTAACCTGGGGGCTCATCTTCCAGCACTATATCAGACAATGTTCTGCTGCTATTCATAAGGTTTTCACTGGCTAATGCTTTTCAGAAGTAGACTGCTGGGTCCTTCTTCCTAGTCTGTCTTAGTCTGGAAGCTCAGCTGAAACCTGTCCTCCATGGATGATCCTGCTGGTATCTGAATAGCGGTGGCATAGCTTCCAGCATCATGGCAACACACAAGCTCCCACAGTATGACAAACTGACATAAGGGTATATTGCATAGTTTAAAGTCAGAAAGGGCATGCATCACGGTTACTCATGAAACCATACTTATTCAATCTATATGCTGAGAAAATAACCTGAGAAGCTGGACTAAATGAGGAGAATGGGGCATCAGAATTGGAGGAAGACTCATTAACAACCTGCATTATGGAGATTACACAACCTTGCTTACTGAAAGTGAAGAGGACTTGAAGCTCCTACTGATGAAGGTCAAAGACCATAGCCTTCAGTATGGATTATACCTCAACATAAAGGAAACAGAAATCTTCACAACTGGACCACTAAGTAACATCGTGATAAATGGAGAAAAGATTGAAGTTGTCAAGGATTTCATTTTACTTGAATTCACAATCAAAGGCCATGGAAGCAGCAGTCAAGAAATCAAACAACACATTGCATTGGGCAAATCTGCTGCAAAAGACCTCTTAAAGTATTGAAAAGCAAAGATGTCAACCTTGAAGACTAAGGTAAGCCTGATCCAAGCCATGGTATTTTCAATTGCCTCATATGCATGTGAAAGTTGGACAATGAATTAGGAAGACGGAAGAAGAATTGATGCCTTTGAATTATGGTGTTGGCAAAGAATATTGAATATACCGTGGACTGCCAGAAGAAAAACAAACCTGTCTTGAAAGAAGTATAGCCAGAATGGTCCTTGGAAGCAAGGATGGCAAGACTGTGCCTCACATACTTTGGACATGTTATCCTAGGGATCAGTCCCTGGAGAAAGACATCATGCTTGGTAAAGTCAGTGAAAAAAAGGAAGACCCTCAATGAGATGGACTGACACAGTGGCTATAACAATGGGCTCAAGCAAACAACAATCATGAGGGTGGTACAGGACCAGGCAGTGTTTCATTCTGTTGTACGTAGAGTTGCTATGAGTTGGAATTGACTCGATGGCACCTAACAACAACATCAAATAATATACACAATTTTTTGAAAATGCCCCTCTTTTTTTTTAGCTATATTATCTGTGTGAGGGAGGACTTTCTTCAAATACTTCAGTCCAAACAACACATTCAATACAATAAATTTAGAAGCAGATAGACTTGAGATTCACATTTATACTAAGTATAAACCCAAAAACCCACTGCCATCGAGTTGATTCCGACTCATAATGACCCTATAAGACAGAGCAGAACTGCCCCGTAGAGTTTCCAAAGAGTGCCTGGCGGATATGAACCGCCAACCTTTTGCTTAGCAGCCACTGCACTTAACCACTACGCTACCAGGGTTATCTTTAATAAAAATATGCTATTCATCTAATGGACTTATTATTATTTTAAGAAAATAAATAAATAAATGTTTAAAGTTCTTAGTTTTAATTTTTAATTTAAGGTAAATATTGATAGATAGTCCATGTAGATCATAGCTCTTTGGATCCTCAGCAAAATTTAAGAGTATAAAACAGTCCTGAGACCCAAAACTTTGAGTGCTGCTGGTTTAATTTTTTGCCAGACAGAAGTCAGCTATGGCAGAATTATGTAATTATAAGCTATTAACTTTGTTAGCCTTGAAGCCATATTTATAAATAATCTGTAAGCCCACAAAAACGTTACCATTCTTTTTTCATTCAGTGACTCAATCTATCACATATTTAGCACAGTGATGAAGCTTAAAAAAGTATAGTGCTAGTGCTCTGTATGGTATATTTTTAAATTAATGCTTGTATCCTGGCCTAAGGCATTCAAAATTTTAATCATTTGACAGTCATACTGAGGATCTATAACATAATATATTTGTTGACAATCAGAACTCTGTAGATGCTACTACAAATAGTCTTTAGGTTTGTCAGAGATCAGATGATTAAAAACATGGAAGTGTATTTTTCTCTTCAGAATAGAAAAAAATATGGTCCAAACTTTCTTTTGGCCTTGGAGGAAACAGAGGCCCAGAGAGGGGTAGATAATAAACAGAGTCCCTACACAACTAATTTGGGGACAAGAGTCTGGTTTCTGGGTTTAACACTGTTTTCGCTATACAGCTATTTATTCTTTTCAGATCTCCACTTTCTGGTGTGTGTAATCTTTGATCTTGAGAGCACATATCACAATGTTACAGAAATTCCGTAGATCTAAGTCAGTGATCTTTGAAACTTTCACCCCTCCATCAGTCCATTGCAAGGGCCCAATTTTATTAAGTTAATGTTTTGAAGAATTAAGTTAGATCTGGGCAGATTCAGTGCTGGAACCTTGGCTGGAACCAGGTAATACTGCTCTAGTTGCTGCTAGTACGTATCAGAGACTGTATCTTTTTTACTGTGACTATTTTTTGTAACATTGCCATTTAAACTGGCACCTCTGACAGATTATAGATAAAAAGCATTTGAAGGGTCATGATCTGAGAACATTCTGAAGTTTATACCTAAAGGAACGTTTGAGTACTGTAATCTTCAGAATTTCATGTTCCTTCTCTCTCCCGTTTCCTTCTCTTGGTCCTGTCATCTCTTTCTGTACTCACTTTTTTTTTCTCTTATGTTTTTAAGTTTCTTTTTTTTATAGTTTTACCTCCATTTTCTTGTTTCTCTCCTCTACTTCTCCTCTCCCCATCCCCTATTCTAATGTGAATTTTCATGATAAAAGTTACATTTATTAAATAATTATATATTACCAGTTTTCACATTAAAAAAAAAAATCATCTGTATAAGCCTTGTATAAATAAGTGCCCCTTTTCTGAAATATTTTTGTGCATATCTTTGCAGCACTTATATAGGTTTCTTCACATGGGTCTTAAAAGTTTCTTAAGGCTCTTTCTATAATTATTGCTTTTGTGAATGGAGTGATTTTATTATTACTTACAATTGGCTAACCCTAATAGTTAAAGTTATTAATTTAGGTAATTTTTTATTTTTATCAATTCATTTTGAAATCTTTTATTCCTTTAGCACAGTTTTCCTCTTAATTAGCTTGGATTTTCTATGTACAAAATCACATTGTCTGCAAATAGTGTTTTTACCTACAGCCTTTCAATTGTTAAACGTCCTTTTATCATTTCCTGCCATATTATATTAACATAAGCATATAGAAGGCTTTTAAATAATATTTAAATCCTTCATTTTAACAGTGAGAAAACCATGCCTCAGAGGAAATATGGTCTATATAGACATTACCAGAATACCCCCAAGCCTGTGGTAGTCAATTCCAAGTCATAGCGACCCTATGGAAGAGTAGAAAGGCCCCATAGGGCTTCCAAGGAGCGGCTGGTGGATTCAAACTGCCCACCTTTTGGTTAGCAGCTAGAGCTCTTAACCACTGTGCCACCAGGGCTCCATATGAACATTAGTTACAAAGATATATATATATACACATATACATATATATATAATATATATGTATATACATCTATCTGTAATCAATTCCTATTGAAACAGGTCTAGGCTTATTCCTTGATATAAAATAACTATGGTTGTTCATTTATAAAGAACTAAGAATTTACCTAAATATATTTGATAAAAATTTAGTTGTTTACAGTAATAAATTTCTAGAAACTATATAATAGTGATTAACTCCCTGTTTTCTACTGATCTACATCCTAAACCAAATATAGATGAGAGAATAATTTGTAATATTTGAGATGTGTCATCAAACATAAACATCTCATCTTGCTTTTAATTAGTCATTTATCTATAGCTTTCATGAGGAAATCCTAACCAGTCAACACTGCATCATGATTGCTTTCACTCATGAATTATGGGTTATAAAATAACTCTTCCAGCAACAGGTATTTGAATTATGCATAGATACTGAGAGAGATAACTAAGGAATTAGTACTCTTACCAGAGATGAATGAAATAAAACACATGATTTAGAACACATAAGACTAGAGCAAAAATGCAAAACTCCTTATCATTAAGGGCTAAAATATATGGCAAAGAATACAAGTGCTATCACAGGAGAAACTAATAGTTCTGGAATAATATGCCATTACTACTGAACTATTGATAATGATGATTGTCTCAGTTATGTAGCACCGGTATAACAGAAATGCCAAAAATGGGTGGCTTTAACAAACAGGAATTTATTCTCTCACACTCTAGGAGACTAGAACCAAACTCAGGGCAACAGCTCCAGGGGAAGGCTTTCTTTCTCTGTTAGCTCTGGGGGAAGGTCCTTGTCACCAATCTTCCCTTGGTCTAGGAGCTTCTCAGCACAGGGATCCCACGTCCAAAGGACACACTCTGTTCCTGACTCTTCTTGCTTGATGATAATGAGGTTCCTGTCCTCCCTGCTCAATTCTCTCTTTTGTATCTCAGAGAGATTGATTCAAGATACAACCTAATCCTGTAGATTGAGTCCTGCCTCGTTAACCTAACTGCCTCTAATCTTCCTTATTAACATCATAGATGTTAGTATTTAAACACATAGGATAATCAGGTCAGATCACAAAATGGTGGACAACCACAAAATACTGGTAATCATGGCCTAACCAAGTTGACATACATTTTGGGGGGTTACAATTCAATCCATAACATCAGTAATATAATATTTATTATTGAGTGATCACACTTGTTAGATACTGTTCCAGGTCATCTACATGTATTATTTTATTTGCTATTCACAACAATTCTAAAAGATAGATGCTATTTTCATCTTTCTTTTGCATAAGAATAAATTGAGGCATAGAGAGGTTAAATGACTTGAGCGAGGTCACAAGTTAGTCACAGAAATGTACTTTAAGTGGCTTTTTTCAACTGCCAGAGATTTCATTAAGGAGATGGTAAATGGGTTGGGCTTTTGCAAAGAGTCATATTTAAGTGGGGGAAAAAAAAGAACACCCGAGGGGGAAGGTAGCTGTGATGCTAGAAGAAAAATTACAAAGATAGAACGGGTAGTATATGTTTTAAAGATGGCTAAGCTCAATTAGGGGCCCTGGTGGCGTAGTGATTAGACAGCTCAGCTACTAACCAAAAGGTCAGCAGTTCGAGTCCAACTGTTGCTCCTTGGAAATCCTCTGGAGCAGTTCTACTCTCTCCTTTAGGTTCCTATGAGTCGTAATGAAGCAGCCGGAAGGAGCAGGTTGAGCTTAATAAGACTTGAAAGTTCATGATGCAATGTGTTCTTGTTGTTAGGTGCTGTTGAGTCACTTCCGACTCATAGCAACCCCATGTACAACAGACAAAACACAGCCCAGTCCTACACCATCTTCACAATCATTGCTATGTTCAAACACATTATTGCAGCCACTGTGTCAATTCATCTCTTTGAGGGTCTTCCTCTTTTTCTCTATCTTCTGCTAAATCAAGCGTGATGTCCTTTCCCGGGGACTGGTCCTTCCTGATAATATGTCCAAAGTACTGGAGAAGACATCTCACCATCGTCCCTTCGAAGGAGCATTCTGGATATACTTCTTCCAAGACAGGTTTGTTTATTCTTCTGGCAGTCCACGGTATATTCAATACTCTTTGCCAACGCCATAATTTGAAGGCATCAATTCTTCTTTGGTCTTCTTTATTCATTGTTCAGCTTTTGCAGCATATAAGGCAATTGAAAATACCATGGCTTGAGGCAGGCTGACCTTAGTCCTCAAAGTGACATATTTGCTTTTTAACACTTTAAAGAGGTCTTTTGCAGCAGATTTGCCAAATGCAATGTGTCTTTTGATTTCTTGACTGCTGCTTCCATGGGCATTGATTTGGATCCAAGTAAAATGAAATCCTTGATGACTTCAATTTTTCTCCATTTATCTTGATGTTACTTACTGGTCCTTTTGTGAGGATTTTTGTTTTCCTTATGTTGAGGTGCAGTCCATACTGAAGGCTGTATTCTTTGATCTTCATCAGTAAGTGTTTCAAGTTCTCTTCACTTTTGGCAATCAAGGTTGTGTCATCTTCATATCCCACGTTGTTAATGAGTCTTCCTTCAATCCTGTTGCCCCATTCTTCTTCATATAGTCCAGTTTCTCAGATGATTTGCTCAGCGTGCAGATTGAAAATTATGGTTAAAGGACACAACCCTGATGCACACCTTTCCTGATTTAAACCAATCAGTATCTCTTTTTCTGTTTGAAAAACTGCTTCTTGGTCTGTGTGCAAGTTCTTCATGATCACGATTAAGAGTTCTGAAATTCTTATTCTTTGAAATGTTATCCATAATTTGTTGTGATCCACAGAGTCGAATGGCTTTGCATAGTCAATAAAGCACAAGTAAACATCTGTCTGTTATATGCTTTGATGCAATGTGGTGGGAAATAATGTTGGATAAATTTGATATTTAGAGGGTTTTGAATTAATTGGGCCATTCTTCATGAGGTGGAAAATAGGGAGCATTAAAGACTTTTAAAAATAATCATATGGGAGGAGGGGGCCAAGATGGCTGACTAGGTAGACGCTACCTCAGATCCCTCTTGTAACAAAGACTCAGAAAAACAAGTGAATCAATCACATACATGACAATCTACGAACCCTGACCAACAAACACAGATTTAAAGAGTTGACCTGAGTGACAGAGACCGAGAACGAACAACTAGGGGGAAGCAGTGACTGTTTTCGGAGCCTGGAGCCAGCGTCCCAGTCAGGAAACCTTGGCTCTGGGCTTTGGACTGGGTGCAGGGGAGCTGAGCACGACATCCTGTGATGGTGCAAACACGGGGCGCAGCCCTACCCCCCTGAACTGACCTGGGGGGGCCCAGCCGGTCCGCACAGGCGGTGTGGTGACATGGCTGGCGGGAGGAGAAGTCGCCGGGAGACAATGACTGGTTTTGGAGCTGGGAGTGCAGCATCCCAGCCGGGGAACCTTGGCTCGGGGCTTTGGACTGGGTGCAGGGAAGCTGAGCACGACATCCAGTGATGGTGCAAACACGGGGCGCAGCCCCAACCCCCTGAACGGACCTGGAGGGGGCCCAGCCGGTCTGTGCAGGCGGTGCAGCGATGCGGCTGGCGGGAGGAGAAGTCACTGGGATGCAGCAACTCTTTTTGGAATCGGAAGTGCAGCATCCCAGCCGGGGAACCTTGACGCTGGGCTTTGGACTGGCAGTGGAGGAACTAACTGTGGTTTCTGAGACAGCGCAAGCACGGGACGCGGGCCTGACCCTCGGGGGCAATCTCTACCCAGCCAGCGCACACAGGTGATGTGCCCCTCGGGAATCTCAGATAAAACAGTCATCCCAAGCAAGATAACTTTGTCTATATTCCGGGGTACCACTCTCTCCTGTTTTTCTGAACCCTCCCCTCCCCTTCCCAGGTGGCTTCATTAATATTGGAATTTCCTGAGCCAGAGGGAGAACTGCTCCGTGGTTTTTCTTTTCCTTTTTTTTGGTCTTTTCCTAACCCATTTTTCTGGCCTGAGAGAAGCAATCACAAAAAACCCAGGGACCAAAAATCCTTCCCTAATTGGACTAAAAACACAGAACCAGCCCCAGCCAAGCATATGTGATCCACAGTCTCGGGCTTTCATCCCTACAGGGAACAAGGTGGCTATTATAATGCAAAGGCATTCCTGATAGGGATCTGACTGCATTTGTTTTAGAGGATTTACTGGAAAGACAAGTTTCCCAGGTCTGATATCTCTGCATATTCAACAGAGCCCTCACTGACCCACAACAGGGAACTGAGGGCTGAAGCTCCCCCCAGACCACCTAGCCTCCTGCCTTAGGGATCTAAGAAGGGTGACACCTACCAATCTGTAGAGGTACTTGCATTGGGGGCCTAAGGTACAGCTGCAGAGCCCACCCACCAAGGTGCTTTAGGAATAGAGACACACCTACCTCACTGACACTGACACTTGGGGGAAGCCTGTCAGCATCCTGCCTCCTCTGGAGTGTGAACCCCAGCTGCTACTAGAATCTGGTGCACACAACTATCACCACTACTTCTCAAGGTGGATAGGTGACAGTGTGCATCACACACTTGATGACCCAAAACCAGATTCTACTCAAGAATAGTGAATGGACTCAAGCATATATATCTGGTAACAGCCCAAACCAGCTGGTAATAGGTCATAAGTAAGTCAAGGGCTACAACAGTCAAGACAGTGCAATCTAGTAGCCCATCTACGTATATTGAAA
Source organism: Loxodonta africana (assembly GCF_030014295.1). Lineage (NCBI taxonomy): Eukaryota > Metazoa > Chordata > Mammalia > Proboscidea > Elephantidae > Loxodonta > Loxodonta africana. The sequence continues at coordinate 88,441,113 of NC_087346.1, forward strand.
GAAAACAAAATAAGATAAGACTCAGTGAGCAAATATAGAATAAGTCACTACAATATCTTAGTGATGGCTCAGAGACAGCAGTCTATATCAAGCCACATAAAGAAGCAAACCATGATTGCTTCTACAACCCCCCAAACAAAAGAATCAAAATCTTTCCCAAATGAAGAGACAATCCTGGAATTACCAGATACAGAACATAAAAAACTAATTTACAGAATGCTTCAAGACATCAGGGATGACCTCAGAAATGAAATAAGGCAAGCTACAGAAAAAGCCAAGGAACACACTGATAAAGCAGTTGAAGAACTAAAATGATTATTCAAGAACATAGTGGAAAAATTAATAAGTTGCAAGAATCCATAGAGAGACAGCATGTAGAAATCCAAAAGATTAACAATAAAATTACAGAAATAGACAACGCAATAGGAAGTCAGAGGAGCAGACTTGAGCAATAAGAATGCAGAATGGGAAATCTGGAGGACCAGGGAATGAACACCAATATAGCTGAAAAAAAATCAGATGAAAGAATTTAAAAAAATGAAGAAACCCTAAGAATCATGTGGGACTCTATCAAGAAGGATAACTTGCGTGTGATTGGAGTCCCAGAACAGGGAGGGATAACAGAAAACACAAAGAGAATAGTTGAAGATCTGCTGGCAGAAAACTTCCCTGACATCATGAAAGATGAAAGGATATCTATCCGAGATGCTCATCGAACCCCATTTAAGACTGATCCAAAAAGAAAAACACCAAGACATATTATCATCAAACTTGCCAAAACCAAAGATAAACAGGAAATTTTAAAAGCAGCCAGGAATAAAAGAAAGGTCTCCTACAAGGGAGAATCAATAAGTTCAGACTACTCAGCAGAAACCATGCAGGCAAGAAGGCAATGGGATGACAGATACAGAGCACTGAAGGAGAAAAACTGCCAGCCAAAGATCATATATCCAGCAAAACTCTCTCTGAAATATGAAGGCGAAATTAAGATATTTACAGATAAACACAAGCTTAGAGAATTTGCAAAAACCAAACCAAAGCTACAAGAAATACTAAAGGAAATTGGTCAGAAAACCAATAATATCAGATACAGGCACAACAAAAGGTCACAGAACAGAACAGCCTGATATCAACTCAAACAGGGAAATCACAAAAACAAATTAAGATTAATTAAGGGAAAAAAAAAAAACGATCAAAACAGGGAATCACTGAAGTCAATATGTAAAAGATCACAATAATCAAAAAAAGGGACTAAATACAGGCGGCATAGAAGTGCCATATGGAGAGGGATGCAAGGCGATATAGGACAATACAAGTCAGGTTTTTACTTAGAAAAATATGGGTAAATATTAAGGTAACCACAAAGAGGTATAACAACTCCATAACTCAAAATAAAAACCAAGAAAAACGTAACGACTCAGCAAACATAAAGTCAAATACTACGAAAATGAGGAACACACAATTTACAAAGAAAAACGTCTCAGCACAAAAAAGTAAGTGGAAAAATGAAACTGTCAACAATACACATAAAAAGGCATCAAAATGACAACACTAAACACATACTTATCTATAATTACGCTGAATGTAAATGAACTAAACGCACCAATAAAGAGACAGAGAGTCTCAGACTGCATAAGGAAACACGATCCGTCTGTATGCTGTCTACAAGAGACACACCTTAGACTTAGAGACACAAACAAACAAAATTTATCAAGCAAACAATAAGCAAAAAAGAGCAGGAGTAGCAATATTAATTTCTGACAAAATAGACTTTAAAGTTAAATCCACCACAAAGGATAAAGAAGGACACTACATAATGATAAAAGGGACAATTGATCAGGAAGACATAACCATATTAAATATTTATGCACCCAATGACAGGGCTGCAAGATACATAAAACAAATTTTAACAGAACTGAAAAGTGAGGACACCTCCACAATTATAGTAGGAGACTTCAACACACCACTTTCGGAAAAGGACAGGACATCCAATAAGAAGCTCAATAGAGACACGGAAGACCTAATTACAACAATCAACCAACTTGACCTCATTGACTTATACAGAACTCTCCACCCAACTGCTGCAAAGTATACTTTTTTTTTTTCTAGCGCACATGGAACATTCTCTAGAATAGACCACATATTAGGTCATAAAACAAACTTTGCAGAATCCAAAACATCGAAATATTACAAAGCATCTTCTCAGACCACAAGGCCATAAAAGTGGAAATCAATAACAGAAAAATTAGGGAAAAGAAATTAAATACCTGGAAACTGAACAATACCGTGCTGAAAAAAGACTGTATTATAGAAGACATTCAGGAGGGAATAAAGATATTCATAGAATGCAACAAGAATGAAAATACTTCCTATCAAAACCTCTGGGACACAGCAAAAGCAGTGCTCAGAGGCCAATTTATATCGATAAATGCACACATACAAAAAGAAGAAAGAGCCAAAATCAGAGAACTGTCCCTATAACTTGAAAAAATAGAAAGTGAGCAACAAAAGAATCCATCGGGCACCAGAAGAAAACAAATAATAAAAATTAGAGCTGAACTAAATGAATTAAATGAATTAGAGAACAGAAAAACAATCGAAAGAATTAACAAAGCCAAAAGCTGGTTCTTTGAAAAAATTAACAAAATTGATAAACCATTGTCCAGACTGACAAAAGAAATACAGGAAAGGAAACAAATAACCCGAATAAGAAAAAAGGGCCACATCACAACAGACCCAACTGAAATTAAAAGAATCATATCAGATTATTACGAAAAATTGTACTCTAACAAATTTGCAAACCTAGAAGAAATGGATGAATTCCTAGAAAAACACTACCTACCTAAACTAACACAATCAGAAGTAGAACAACTAAATAGACCCATAACAAAAAAAGAGATTGAAATGGTAATCAAAAACCTCCCAACAAAAAAAAGCCCTGGCCCACATGGCTTTACTGCAGAGTTCTACCAAACTTTCAGAGAAGAGTTAACACCACTACTACTAAAGGTATTTCAAAGCATAGAAAATGACAGAATACCACCTAACTCATTCTATGAAGCCACCATTTCCCTGATACCAAAACCAGGTAAAGACATTAAAAAAAAAGAAAATTACAGACCTATATCCCTCATGAACGTAGATGCAACAATCCTCAACAAAATTCTAGCCAATAGAATTCAACAACATATCAAAAAAATAATCCACCATGACCAAGAGGGGTTTATACCAGGTACGCAAGGCTGGTTTAATAGTAGAAAAACCGTTAATGTAATCCACCATATAAATAAAACAAAAGACAAAAACCACATGATCTTATCAATTGATGCAGAAAAGGCATTTGACAAAGTCCAACACTCATTTATGATAAAAACTCTCACCAAAATAGGAATTGAAGGAATATTCCTCAACATAATAAAGGGCATCTATACAAAGCCAACAGCCAACATCACTCTAAATGGAGAGAGCCTGAAAGCATTTCTCTTAAGATCGGGAACCAGACAAGGATGCCCTTTATCACCGCTCTTATTCAACATTGTGCTAGAGGTCCTAGCTAGAGCAATGGGGCCAGACAAAGAAATAAAGGGGATCCAGATTGGCAAGGAGGAAGTAAAATTATCTCTATTTGCAGATGACATGATCTTATACACAGAAAACCCTAAGGAATCGTCCAGAAAACTACTGAAACTAATAGAAGAGTTTGGAAGAGTCTCAGGTTATAAGATAAACATACAAAAATCACTTGGATTCCTCTACATCAACAAAAAGAACATCGAAGAGGAAATCACCAAATCAATACCATTCACAGTAGCCCCCAAGAAGATAAAATACTTAGGAATAAATCTTACCAAAGATGTAAAAGACCTATATAAAAAAACTGCAAAGTACTACTACAAGAAACTAAAAAGGACCTATTTAAGTGGAAAAACATACCTTGCTCATGGATAGGAAGACTTAACATAGTAAAAATGTCTATTCTACCAAAAGCCATCTATACATACAATGCACTTCCGATCCAAATTCCAATGGCATTTTTTAATGTGATGGAGAAAGAAATCACCAACTTCATATGGAAGGGAAAGAAGCCTCGGATAAGTAAAGCATTACTGAAAAAGAAGAAGAAAGTTGGAGACCTCACTCTACCTGATTTCAGAACCTATTATACAGCCACAGTAGTCAAAACAGCCTGGTATTGGTACAACAACAGGCACATAGACCAATGGAACAGAATTGAGAACCCAGATATAAATCCATCCACATATGAGCAGCTGGTATTTGACAAAGGCCCAGTGTCAGTTAATTGGGGAAAAGATAGTCTTTTTAACAAATAGTGCTGGCATAACTGGATATCCATTTGCAAAAAAATGAAACAGGACCCATACCTCACACCATGCACAAAAACTAACTCCAAGTGGATCAAAGACCTAAACATAAAGACTAAAACGATAAAGATCATGGAAGAAAAAATAGGGACAACGTTAGGAGCCCTAAAACAAGGCATAAACAGAATACAAAACATTACCAAAAATGACGAAGAGAAACCAGATAACTGGGAGCTCCTAAAAATCAAACACCTATGCTCATCTAAAGACTTCACCAAAAGAGTAAAAAGACCACCTACAGACTGGGAAAGAATTTTCAGCTCTCCGGCCAGCGCCTGATCTCTAAAATCTATATGATTCTGTCAAAACTCAACCACAAAAAGACAAACAACCCAATTAAGAAGTGGGCAAAGGATATGAACACGCACTTCACTGAAGAAGATATTCAGGCAGCTAACAGATACATGAGAAAATGCTCTCGATCATTAGCCATTAGAGAAATGCAAATTAAAACTACAATGAGATTCCATCTCACTCCAATAAGGCTGGCATTAATCCAAAAAACACAAAATAATAAATGTTGGAGAGGCTGCGGAGAGATTGGAACTCTTATACACTGCTGGTGGGAATGTCAAATGGTACAACCACTTTGGAAATCTATCTAGCATTATCTTAAACAGTTAGAAATAGAACTACCATACAACCCAGAAATCCCACTCCTCAGAATATACCCTAGAGAAATAAGAGCCTTCACACAAACAGATATATGCACATTTTTTTTTTTTATGTTTATTGCAGTGCTGTTTACAATAGCAAAAAGCTGGAAGCAACCAAGGTGTCCATCAACGGATGAATGGTTAAATAAATTGTGGTATATTCCCACAATGGAATACTACGCATCGATAAAGAACAGTGACGGATCTGTGAAACATTTCATAACATGGAGGAACCTGGAAGGCATTATGCTGAGCAAAATTAGTCAGAGGCAAAAGGACAAATATTGTATAAGACCACTATTATAAGATCTTGAGAAATAATACAAACTGAGAAGAACACATACTTTTGTGGTTACGAGGTGGGGAGGGAGGGTGGGTGGGAGAGGATTTTTTACTGATTAGTTAGTAGATAAGAACTACTTTAGGTGAAGGGAAGGACAATACTCAATACATGGAAGGTCAGCTCAACCGGACTGGACCAAAAGCAGTTTCCGGGATAAAGTGAATGTTTCAAAGGTCAGCAGAGCAAGGGCGGGGGTTTGGGGACCATGGTTTAAGGGGTCTTCTAAGTCAATTGGCAAAATAATTCTACTATGAAAACATTCTGCATCTCACTTTGAAATGTGGTGTCTGGGGTCTTAAATGCTAACAAGTGGCCATCTAAGATGCATCAATTGGTCTCAACCCATCTGGATCAAAGGAGAATGAAGAACACCAAGGTCACATGATAACTATGAGCCCAACAGACAGAAAGGGCCACATGAACCAGAGACTTACATCATCCTGAGACCAGGAGAACTAGTTGGTGCCCGGCCATAACCGATGACTGCCCTGACAGGGAGCACAACAGAGAACCCCTGAGGGAGCAGAAGATCAGTGGGATGCAGACCCCAAATTCTCACAAAAAGACCATACTTAATGGTCTGACTGAGACTAGAGGAATCCCGGCAGCCATGGTCCCCAAACCTTCTGTTGGCCCAGGACAGGAACCATTTCCCCAAGACAACCCATCAGACATGGAAGGGACTGGACAGTGGGTAGGAGAGAGATGCTGATGAAGAGTGAGCTATTTGTATTAGGTGGACACTTGAGACTGTGTTGGCATCTCCTGTCTGCAGGGGGGATGGGAGGGTAGAGAGGGTTGGAAGCTGGCAAAATTGTCACGAAAGGAGAGACTGGAAGGGCTGACTCATTAAGGGGAGAGTAAGTGGGAGTATGGAGTAAGGTGTATATAAACTTATATGTGACAGACTGACTTGATTTGTAAATGTTCACTTGAAGCTCAATAAAAATTAAAAAAAAAAGTCATATGGTGAAAGCCATGCTTATGGACAATTAGAATTTTTTTAAAATTATTTATTTTTGTTGTACAGTGGACAATTAGTATTGATTGAGCATGTAATATGTGTATTGGAAAGGAAAAGAACAAGAGTCATAAATTTGAATTAGAAAGCTGCTGTAATAGTCTAAGCTAGGGTAAGAATACAGAAGAATGTAGGAACAAAAAATTTGGAAGGAATAAGTACCAAAATTATCGACTGAATACAGAGAATGAAATTGAGGACTGAATCAATGAAATTGAGGACTGAGTGTGGGTGACTAGCACATTGGGTGGTGTCACTACAAGGCCAGAGAAGCTTAGAGGCACAAAAATTTATTAAGTTTGAGATAGCTGAATAGATTGTAAAATTCTTTGAGGGAAGGCTGGTGTCATGTTTAACATTTTAGCCTTAGCACTATGCCAGGAGTGCCTGGTGCATAGTAGGTGGTTCAGAAAAACATTGAGGTACGATTGAATGTGATCATGATAAGATACTAGAACACAAAAATCTGTAGGAATACAGCTTCAGTGAGAGAGTATTTAGGATTTGTCTGAACAGAGGTGAGTTCTATAGAGTTATGACAATGGATGAACTCATGAAAGAGAAATTATTTTGAGAAAAAAAAAACCAGAAAGTGTAGGAACCTCCTACTTAAGGGCTTGAAGACTCATAAATGACAGAATAGAGGTTATTAGAAAGATAAGAAAACCAAGAGTGTGCTAAGCCTCAGTTTCTGTGTAACACTGTCTAGTTCTTTAGGAGTTGAGAGAATCATATCGAAGTATGTACAAAGTTTTTGTGAACTAAAAATAAGTGATATACAACATTGCCTGTGATCATGAGTACGATTAGCTATATTGAGAGGCACTTAAGGAGAATTAGGAAGAAGAAAATGAGTAAGAATTAGAGATTAGTGTCTTTGATCATTCAACTGAGTGTGTCCTGAGAAAGGATAAGAATTACAGATTGGTGTTGTTGATCATTCAAGTGAATGCTTCCTGAGAAAGAAAGAAAACTAATATTTACTTAGCATATTCTCAGTTTGAAGGAATGTTATTGAAGAAATCTGTCTCATTCTTTTTTTTTCTGTTTCCTTTTTCTTAGCTGTAACCATTCTTTATTTTATTTTTGGTGAAAATATTCACAGCAAAACATCCAACCATTGAACTATGTTTACACACGTAGTTCACTGGCAATGCTTACATACTTCACATTACATTACCATTCCCCCTCTCTGCCCATATTGTTTCAGCACTATTAACTTTGACTCTGTGCCCTTTTAAGTTCTCATCTGTGTTTTAAAATTACTGTTGTCCATTTAATCTCATATAGATAATTCATTAAAAAAGTTCAATGCTAAAGGTAAATGTTCTTTATTAGATGAGCTAAATTGTTGTTTAGTTTAAAGATGACTTTATGGGATAGTTTCCTTTCAAGGCTTAAAAGTTGTTTCCAGGCAAAAGATTTGGGGGATCCTCTAGTCTCAATGTATCCAGTAAGTCTGTTTTCCAATAATAATTTGAAGTTCTGTTCCACAGTTTTTCCACCTATTGGTCAAAATCCATCTATTGGGTCCTTGATCAAAAGTCTTAATAATGGTAGCCGGACACCATCCATTTCTTTTGTTCTCATGGCAAAGGAGGTAGTTGTTCACAGAGGCAATTAAACTTGCAGTGCATTTTCTTTTCCTGTTTCTGGATCTCCTTCATCTTCTGTTGCTCCAGGTGAATAGAGGGCAATTATTGTATCTTGGGTGGTTACTAGCAAGCTTTTAAGATTCCAGGCACCACTCACTGAAGTAGGAGTAGAACAGAAATTCTAAAAACAACCCTTATCCATTGCTCGTAGGAACGCAAAGTGGTACAGCTGTTGTGGAAAACAGTGTGGTTGTTCCTCAAAAAACTAAAAATAAAATTATCATATGACCCAGCAACTCCACTCCTAGGTATATACCCAAAAGAACTGAAAGCAGAGACTCAAACAGAGACTGGTATATCTATGTTTATCACAACACTACTCACAATAGCCAAAAGGTGGAAAAGACATAAATGCCCATCAACAGGTGAACAGGTAAACAAAATGTGATATATCCATACAATGGAATACTACTCAGCTAGTAGGAGAAATGAAGTTTTGATACATGCTACAATATGGATGCAGCTTGAGGACATTATGCTGAGTGAAATAAGTCAATTACAAAAAGACAAATTTGTATGACCTTACTTATATGAAAAAAAAAAAAAAAAACAAGAACAAGCAAATGTATCCAGACCAAATTTTATTAGTGGTTACCAGAGGTGACAGCAGGGGAAAGAGAGGATTAATGGTGATGAAAAAATCATATTAAGGGTAGGGTTGCACAGCTAATTACTGTTAAGTGCTGTCAATAAGTTGTACACCTGTGAAAAGTTGTATTGGCAAAAGTTGTGTGATAGATAAATTTACAACAATGACAAAAACAAAAAAAGAGAGTAGCTGCTGAGGCTGCTTATGTACAATGAAAAACCTCATGGGATTTTGTTCCCAGTTCCTTGTTTAGTGCCTGGGGTCTTAAAAGCTTGCAAGCAGCCATCCAAGGCACAACAATTGGTCTGTATTTGCCTGCAGTAACAGGAAGGAGAGTCAGGAATAGGAGGAGGATATGGAATGTGTGCTTAATTGCCTCCATAAATAACTGCCTCCTTTGTCACAATACCAAAAGAACCGGATGGTGTCCAGCTACCATTACTGAATATTTTGATCAAGGATTCTGTGGAGGAATCTTGATCAAAAGAGGGGAAAATGCAGACTAGAATTTAAGATTCTAATGGATTCCAGACTTTTTGGAGCAACGCAAGTTGAATGAATCCCTGAAACTATTGCTCTGAGATAATGTTTAAACCTTAGACCAAAAATATCCCCTGAAGTCTTCTTACAAGCAAACTATGTTTAGCTTAACTAGTAAAAATTTCTGCCTTGAGTATTATGTTCTTTTAAAATGTCTTTATATGAGATCAAACTGACAGGCTGTTGTTGTTGTTAGCTGCCGTCGAGTCAGTTCCGACTCATAGCGACCCTATGCACAACAGAACAAAACACTGCCCGGTCCTGCGCCATCCTTACAATTGTTGTTATGCTTGAGCCCATTGTTGCAGCCACTGTGTCAATCCACCTCATTGAGGGTCTTCCTCTTTTCTGCTGACCCTGTACTTTGCCAAGCATGATGTCCTTCTCCAGAGACTGATCCCTCCTGACAACGTGTCCAAAGTATGTAAGACACAGTCTCGCCATCCTTGCTTCTAAGGAGCATTCTGGCTATACTTCTTCCAAGACAGATTTGTTCGTTGTTTTGGCAGTCCATGGTATATTCCATATTCTTTGCCAACACCACAATTCAAAGGCATCAATTCTTCTTCAGTCTTCCTTATTCATTGTCCAGCTTTCACATGCCTATGATGTAATTGAAAATACCATGGCTTGGATCAGGCGCACCTTAGTCTTCAAGATGACTGACAGGAGGAACTCAAAAAAATTATATAGGAACCTTAGGGGGCAGTGAGTTTATGTTAACGGAGCAACTCAGAAACGGAAGGTGAGGCTGTGTAACTTGAAGAATGTAATCAATATTACTGAATTGTACATGTAGAAACTGTTGGTGTATGTTTTACTGTGTATAGTCTCAACAACAACAATAAAATAAATTCAAAAAAAAGAAAAAGATTAGGCCAATTGACTGGAGAGGCCCATGAAACCATGACACTAAGCCCAAGAGACAAGAAAACTAATCCTTTACAGTATTCATTTGTACTTATGTAGTATTAAGGAAACCCTGGTGTCGTAGTGGTTAAGTACTATGGCTGCTAATCAAAAGGTTGACAGTTCGAATCTACCAGGTACTCCTTGGAAACTGTATGGGACAGTTCTACTTTATGGAAGTAGATTGCCACATCTTTCTCCCTCAGAGCAGCTGGAGGTTTGAACCTGCCAAGCTTTTTGGTTTGTAGTTGAACGCTTAACCTTTGTACCACCAGGGCTCCTAACTTATCAGTGTCGGTTAGGAATCTGTCCCATTCAATCTTTTACTAAATATTCAACAACTGTGTAAAGTAGGTATTAGCATCCCCCTTTTACAAATGAGAGAAGGAGCCCTGGTGGCAAAGCACTCAGTTGCTAACCCAAAGGTTGGTGGTTTCAACCCACCAGCTGCTCCACAGGAGAAAAATGTGGTAGTCTGCTTCTGTAAAGATTTACAACCTTGGAAACCCTATAGGGCAGTTCTCCTCTGTTCTATAAGCTCACTATGAGTCAGAATCAACTCGATGGCAATGGGTTTGGTTTGGGTTTTACAGGTAAAAAAACTAAGACTCATAGAGTTTGGAAAACTTGTCCAATTTCACAAAGTAAGTAAGTGGTAGAGCCAGGAGGTAACTAGTTATGTCTTACTTCAAACAAACAAACAAAAAAAACCCAGAAAACAACAACAAAAAAGCATTCTTTACAACATTAAGGTAACTTAATACTTGAAAACTAAAGAAGTAGGTTAAAGAGAAATGGAGAAAGGAGGTATAGGTTTTTTCTTTTCTTTTTTTTTTTTAGTGGGAAGGATCATTTTCCCCAATGCCCTACCACCCAGTATATACATTTTCTATACAATGGCTTCAGTAAGTTACTATTCATATTCTGCTTGAATACTCTCAGAGACAGTGAAATCACTACCTTAAGAAGGGAATTCATTACATTTATTCCAATGCTAATTATAAACTGAATAAAAATTCTTTAAAAAAATTTCGCTGAAATCTACCTGTATGTAACTTCTTCTGTTCGTGTATTGGTTTTATTTATGCCTACTGGATGGGAGGAAAACAAGAGTAAACTTTCCAGATGATAACCCTTCAACTCTAAAAACAGCTATTAGGTCTACTTTGCCTTTTTGATTTCCGGGCTAAAGATCTTCAACTAATTCATTCAATTTTTAAATTAATTCACTTATTATGGACTTCTGGTGAACACTGCTATATCACAGACGTTAGTGCACAATAATGGAATACAGATAGTGATGAAAATGGGTTGAAGTAGAAATCACCACAAAATGTCTTGAATATACTTAGAGAAAAGGGAAGATACAGCATCTCTTCAAAGAGAGAATGAGAATGATAATAAGATTGAAGGTTTAAATAGAGGAATATGGAGTGGCTGCCGTGTAAATTTTAAGTCAGAATTAACAATTGCAAAAAAGGCAGATGAGTTTAGCATGTCTTAGTTTTACATCTCCAGGGAATTGCTCATGTGAAAACATGAAATCACAAAGCTGGTGCATATTATTTTATTGGATATGGACATCCTTGCCTTTTGGTGTTGGAGAATGATATCAGAAGATATGTTCATGATCTTATATTTTATCTGGAAAAATTATAAATAGGTACATAAACATATGGCTTAATGGGCCATTTGTCTGACCCACAAGGACAACTCTTGTATCTTTTTATTAGAATATATCTGCCCATACACCAAGTTTTGATGGATAAAAAAATTCTTGGATCTGTTTATTATATACTTAAAAAAAATTATATACTACCTAATTTTTTTCTGATTCAAAGTTTACCTCGATGATTTCACATAGTCACAAATATGTACAATGAATTCATAGCTTTTCATATTGTCATCTACCTTGTAAGCAACTCTGCTTTCTTAGTAGACAGGAAAAAATGGAGATACACACACACATACACACACACACACACACTCAAAGACCCCAGTGTTTTAACTTATTACAATAAAAAGTAGAACCGCATTTATCAGATAATTCACTCTGATAGCAATCAAAAATGGTTTGTCATAGAAAACGATAGTTTAATTTTTATACTGAATGAAAATGGAGGTGATAGTGGAAACTTAAATATACTTAGAAACTTCCATCAATTTAAAAGTTATGAAGAAAAATAACTGCTCATTTAGTGCTTAGGTCACAAAATGTCTCTGGATTTAATTCAGCCTATCGTGTGTTGGCCAATTTGACTCATTTTTTTTCTTACAAAGTCACTTAGATATCTCTATAGACAAGAAGACAAACTGGATTTGTCTGTTTTACTCCATTTCACATATCATTTGGTGAAGAAGAGAATATCTCAGTCTGCTTGATTCCAAATCAGAAACACCTGATGATTTTTTAAGAAGCAGACACTGGAAAATGGTAGCAAATCTTATGCTTTCTCATTTGGAGATATGAGTGACTGTTTAAATGATGACTGTGGTTAAATCTGGGGCATATGGGAAGAAATAAGGAACTAGGATAATGCATATTAATCCAAGGGGACTTTACGTGTATTAGTAATATTTGGTTATTTTTTAGAAGGTGGCTGTTTTGTCATATTGTTTGTGTTGTTTAAAGGTATTAGAAACGAAAGCTTGCACTTTCTTACACACTTTTTTGAAAGGGATCATACTTCCCTATAGGTCAAACTTTTCTTTGCTTATTATTTATATTCAAACTAGTCCTAATTTTTTAAGAAAATATCTGACAAAGACACAGAGGGAGCAAGATAAAAATAAGGAAGTGATATTAAAAGGGAGAGAAAAAAAAAAGCCATCATACTAATTTAATTATGTGTCACAAGGACTTCCACAATTTTAGATAAGGACAATACAAAGACTTCTTGAATATATGATTGTGGCTTCTGTCTACTGAGAATGGTTATCATTCTGTTCTTTGTAATAGAAGACAAGACTTGAGCCTTCACTTGCCTAAAATTTCTATCAGGTAATTGAGGTAAAATACCCATACATACTTCCCTGGAAACTATTATCTGAGTTACAGGAATACCATTTAGTAAGGTTCCAAAACTAATGTAATTAATGAAGAGTATGACTCTGCTTATGGACCCTATCTTATAAATTCATAACCAATTCCTGTCTGTGGATCAAAGGACGAGGAGAGTTCACACAACAGTCATGTTTTACCCCTTCATAATATTAAAAAATGTTATAACTATGATACGTAGTAGTAAAAAAAAAAAAACGTAGTAGTACAGCCTCATTAATCCAATGCCTGAAAACTCAAGCTTGAAATATGTCAAAAAGGACAAAAGCCTCTATAAGTACTGCAGTAGCAGTCTCAATAGTAGAAGTAGTAGTAGAAACCTCTAGTTGAAGAACAGATGGGGCAACAGTTTAGGGAGAATTGAGGACTATTGTTATAACAATTAAATAAATCAGTGCTTCCAAATATCTTTGTAATGAATTCTTATCAGTGAATATAATTCGGGGTACACATCCTTAATTTATATATATTAATTTATGAATTACATTCTTGTATTACTGTACTAAGATAGTCTAATATATCATGAAACATACACAAAAATAGTGATTAAAAAGAATGAAATAAAATAAAAAATACTTACACAATTTTTAGTTTTTAACAGAAAGTATATTGGCAAAGAACACTGAATATACCATGAACTGCCAGAAGAATAGACAAATTTGTCTTGGGAAAAGTATATCCAGAATGCTCCTTAGAAGTGAGGGTGATAAGACCTAGTCTCACATACTTGGGACATGTTATCAGGAGGGGCCAGACCCTGGAAAAGTACATAATGCTTGGTAAAGTAGAGTATCAGTGAAAAAGAGGAAGACCCTCGAGGAGATGGTGCTACAACAATGGTCTCAAGCATAGCAATGATTGTGTGAATGGCGCAGGAAAAGGCAGTGTTTCATTTTGTTGTATATGGGGTCGCTGTGAGTTGGAACCAACTTGACGGCACCTAACGACAACAACAGAAAAACAATTTCTTCTAATTAATATTGTAATAATACTTATTATATGTATAATATTAATATATTATGTGAAAGCAATGTGATTGTCAGATCTAATTAGGCCATTACATTTAACAACATTATGCAGCTGATGAACAGCTCATCCTGGGAGTAGAATAATTGTCAGCTCGGCTTGTTAAAAAAAAATTTATACTACCTTTAATCCATATTTTTCCACAAATCTTTCCTTTTTCTTAATTGTACTTTAGATGAAGGTTTACAGAACAAATTAGTTTCTCATCAAACAGGTAGTACACACATTGTTCTATGACATTGGTTAACAACCCCATGACATGTCAACACTCTTCTTTCTCAGACTTTGGTTCCCTATTACCAGCTTTCCTGTTCTCTCCTGCCTTCCAGTCCCTGCCCCAGGGCTGGTGCAGCCCTTTAGCCCTGTTTTGTTCCATGGGCCTGTTCAATCTTTGGCTGAAGGGTGAACCTCAGGAGTGACCTCATTACTGAGCTGAAAGGATGTCTGGGGGCCATCCTTTCAGGGTTTCTCCAGTCTCTGTCTGGCCAGCAAGTCTGGTCTTTCTTTTTGAGTTAGAATTTTGTTCCACATTTTTCTCCAGCTCTGTCCGGGACCCTCTATTGTGATCCCTGTCAGAGCGGTCAGTGGTGGTAGCTGGTCACCATCTCATTGTTCTGGACTCGCTCTGGTGGAGGCTGTGGTAGATGTGGTCCATTAGTCCTTTGCACTAATCTTTCCCTTGTATCTTTGTTTTCTTCATTCTTCCTTACTCCAGAAGGGATGAGACCAGTGGAGTATCCTAGATGGCCATTCACAGGCTTTTAAGACCCCAGACACTACTTACCAAAGTACAATGTAGAACATACTCTTTATAAACTATGTTGTGCCAATTGAGCTAGATATTCCCGAAGACCATGGTCCCCACAGCCCTCAGCCCAACGATTCGGTCCCTCAGGGAGTTTGGATGTATCTATGGAGCTACCATGACCTTACCTTGTACAGGTTGTGGAGGCTTCCACAGTTCCACAAACCTTTTTAAAACTTTTTTACATTTTGTGAGGGAGTTTAGTTAAAACCAGATAAATTTTATACATATATAATTTGCTTAATGAGATATACACAA
The DNA here is from genome assembly GCF_030014295.1 of Loxodonta africana. Taxonomy (NCBI): domain Eukaryota; kingdom Metazoa; phylum Chordata; class Mammalia; order Proboscidea; family Elephantidae; genus Loxodonta; species Loxodonta africana. The sequence continues at coordinate 88,456,358 of NC_087346.1, forward strand.
ATTGTAATACATCAAGATATGATGAAAGCAAACTAAAAAATGAGGGTGCCACTGTCAATTTCTCCATGTTGTAGAACCCCTATCTTTCCTCAGGGTATCTAGGATACCATATGTGATATGTGGCCTTCTGACATCCAAAGCTGAAATGAAGCTGCCAGTGTCAAACAAAATATTAAACATTAGTAATACTTTGCTTCTTAATATTCTTTAGATAAAAATATCTCTAAAGCAAGTTCTATTGCTTTTCTCTCACCTCTGCTGAACACATGGTATCCCACCTTTCTCATGGAGTATGAGCCTTTCTCTTTAAACACACCATAACAGACTAGTCTAGAGGCACTTTAAATGTCTAAATGTCAGTAATTGGAGCTAAACTGGCAAAAATCTTTAGGAGTGGTTCTTCAAAATTTCTAGATGCAGAAAGCATTTTCTAGATGTTTGCTTTAGCTTAAACACAATCAAAAGGACTATGTAAGGAAGTTTTTTCAGGACCAGTCACATTTTCTTCCGGGTTCTACACAGCTTAGAGCAACCAGTTTTGGTTTATCAAACTGAGAAACTAAGCTCTATAAATATCAATGGCATATGTATTGAAACTCTTTGATTTAAGATACTATAATTGATACATAAAAGAAAATTAAATAATCATGAGCTTTTTTTAAAAGAATGTTAGGGGCATAATGTGTATTTTAAAGCTATAAGTATGTTTTCCAGACCCTGTCACGAGTCCTTCAGGTTCCTTGTGCCTAATATATAGAACCAAGTTTAGAGTGAAAAATCCTTTATAACTCCCACCCATCTGTCCTTCCTAATTATTGAATTGGGGCTCGGACTGATCCCAAGGAATTATGAAAATGAATAAACTAGACATGTGTATAAAATATTCTGTAGATTCGTATTCTTATCTTTCCCACAAGGCATTTACAGAGATTAAAAACTATCCTACTTGGCACAATATGAGATGCAAAATCAGAAATATTTAAACTAAACTTATTGATATATAGAGTGAAATAAAGCTGTGTGTGCATTTTCACTCAGGAAATGTTGCTGGTTTGACTTTTCTGATCACTGGAATCATCACTCTGGTAGTCAAGTATGCTCTCCTAGCACCCTATATCACAACATACTTTACTACTATTATTTGCTTAATGTTAGTCTTCTTTGCTCAACTGTAAGGTCTTTGCAGATAGAAATTAATCTTGTTTGTTCCACTGTGCTCAGTACTCAGCATGCTACTTGACATATAATAGGTGCTTAATAAGTATTATTTACTGTCTGTGTGAATGAATACATGAAAGATTGGGCCCAATGTCTAGAAGGATTATTACTTCAGGGATTTTTACAGATGACAAAATGATTTGATTATTTTGAATGAGCATATATTTTGGAATGAGAATAATTCAGAAGTAACTATTTATAGGGTCACAGAAGCGACGGTATGGCACCTAACAACAACAACTATTCAATAACCTAAACATAAAGACTTGCAACCATGTAAGATATGTGATGAAATTCTAATGTAAATTTTCATTTCCTCTTCACTGAGGATCTTGCGTAAACTCCTAACCCTATGTCCACAAGAATATTTCTGTTTTCATCTAGGTTAATTCTTTCTTCTCTCTCCCCTTTCTTCTCTTGCCTTTTCCTTCTCTTCTTAATTCTTCTTCTTTCCCTTCTCTTTCTGCTTCTCTTTCTCTGTCTGCTCCTTTTTTTCTTCCTGCTTTTCCTCCTCTTACTTCTTCCACTGGAGTTTGTACATTGATTTTTATCCACGTAAGGTAGGGCAGCTACATGTATAGAGAGAGGAAGGAAAGAGGAAGGAAAAAGAAAGGAAGGAAGGAAAACAAAGAAAAAAGAAAGAAGAAACAAACCCTGACACACACACACACTTTTAAACAAATAACGCACACCTTCTATGTTTGTTTGCCAACTGCGCCCTCCCTCCATGAGGTATTTTTGTAAGTGCTATGTCAGTTTTTTTTTTTTTTAACATGTTGCTGTAAAAAAAAAAAAAAAAATTAGCATAGCAGCACTAATGAAAATACCTTGTAGGCGGAGGGTGTAGTTGGTAAACAAACATAGAAAAGTACTTGTTATTTGAGTAAAAATACAGCAGGTGTGTATATATATATATATATACTTACCACCAAGACACTGAAAATTTAGAAACAATATTTTTCCACATGGAGAAATAGTCTTCCCTGTGTATTTTTCCCTGGGGCTTCCAGAGAAGAATAATCCACTAAGTCAATAAGAACTCTGAGAGCTTCAAATTCGTGTGAGTTTGGTCCCAACCATAGAATAATAGGATATAATCAGTGAATAGGACCTACATGTCTCTATTCTAAAATTTAATATAGCTATGTGCCTATAAGGAAACCCTGGTGGCATGGTGGTTATGTGCTATGGCTGCTAACCCAAAAGGTCGGCAGTTGGAATCCACCAGGCTCTCCTTGGAAACTCTGTGGGGCAGTTCTACTCTGTGCAGTAGGGTCACTATGAGTTGGAATCTACTCGACAGCAACGGGTTTAATTTCTGTTTTTTTTTTTATGTATCAGTAAGAGATTTCCTCAGTGTATGGGATGCACCTCAATATAAAGAACACAAAAATCCTCACAACTGAACCAGTAAGTAAATCATGATGAAGGGAGAAAAGATTGAAATTGTAAAGGATTTCGTTTTACTTAGATCTGCAATCAACGCCTATGGAAGCAACAGTCAGGAAATCAAACGATGTACTGTATTGGGCAAATCTGCTGCAAAAGACCTCTTTCAAGTGTTTAAAAGCAAAGACATCATTTTGGGAACTAAGGTGTGACTGACCTAAGCCATATTATTTTCTATTGCCTCATATGCATGCAACAATGAGTAAAGAAGACCAAAGAAAAACTGATGACTTTGAATTATGGTGTTGGCAAAGAATATTGACTATACCAGGGACTGCCAGAAGAACAAACAAATCTGTTTTGGAAGAAGTATAGCCAGAACACTTCTTAGAAGTGAGGCTGATAAGAGTTCATCTCAAGTACTTTGGATATGTTATTAGGAGTTATCAGTCCCTGGAGAAGGACATCATGCTTGGTCAAGTAAAGGGCCAGAGAAAAAGAGGAAGACCCTCGATGAGATGGATTCACACAGTGGCTGCAACAATGAGTTCAAACATAACAATGATTGTGAGGACGGCACAAGACTGGGCACTGTTTCGTTCTGTTGTACACAGGGTCACTATGAGTCAGAAATGACTCAGTGGCACCTAACAACAATAACAACAAGCCAGAATGGATACCAATGACAAGAATGAAAGGCAACAATGACTCCCGTAGTGCAGGAAATTCAGCAGTTCTTGGGAAGAATGTGTCTGGATAATAGGATGTATCCACTTAGGAGATGAAGGAGCCCTGGTGGTACAATGGTTAAGGGCTCGGCTGCTAACTAAGAGGTTGGTGGTTCAAACCCACCCATATGCCCTGCCAGAGAAAGACCAGGCAATCTGCTCCTGTAAAAATTACAGCCTAGATAACCCTACAGGGCTGTTCTACTCTGTCACATGGAGTCACTATAAGTCGAAAATCAAATCGATGACACCTAACAATAACAATTTGCAAGATGAAGAAAAAACAGAAGTGATGTTTCCAGTATTCGTCAGTCTGATGTAGAAAAGTTAGCATGGATAAAATTAAATCTCATCTATAATCATGAATTATGCCTGTCATAATTTTGCATGGTGATATCAAACATACTGTTGAGAAAGCTTTCCAATACAGATTTGTTGTTGTGTTTTTGTTTTTGTTCATTAATTTAGCCATTGTTTGGTTATTGGCCATTCCAATGATTCAGGGCATTAATTATCTGATCCTTCTGATAACAGAGAAACATGCACACTCTCTGTGAAGGTCCAGGGAAACCTCTCTTATATCACTCCTTGGCACAGCATCGTTAGCCTCTGGTAATTTTTCCATTTGATGTTGATGCTATCATGTCACTTAGGAGAGAATGTTTTAAAAGCAGTTATTCTGATTGAAGGATTGTTGGCATAAGAAGTTTGTGTTATTTTAATTTCTTCATTACAGCTCCACTGTCATCTAGAGGATCAAAGAGAAGAAGACCCTCAATGAGATGGGTTGACACAGTAGCTACAGGGATGGGCTCAAGCCCAGCAATGATTGTGAGGATGGTGCAGGACCAGGCACTGCTTCGTTCTGTTGTACCTGGGGTCACTATGAGTCAGAATCAATTTGACGGCACCTAAGAACAACAACAACTGTCACCTAGCATTCAGGTTGATTATGAAATTGAGGTTAAGGCTCAAGTTTTTTTCTTTTTTTCTTTTTAAGGATGAGAAGTGCTAACCGATCAGTGGATAAAGACCACTACTATACTATCCCATGAGGACCTCCTCAACCATGTGAAACAATTTAACAGAGATGTTACTAGACCATTTAACTAGAAGTCTATTCTTTCTAGAGAACCAGGGTTGCAAGTATTATAAGAGAAGAAAATCTCTAACACTAAAAGAATTACCAATGAATTCCCAGAAATTTGACTTGAAGTTGATGTAGTGTTCTGTAACAAGACCTATTGATTTTTTCCCCAAAGATTAAACAATTTGTAGATAAAATATTTTCCGATCACATCACCCAAAATTGTAAAGAAATGACTGTTTGGCTGTTAGAAACAGATTCCCAGCACTACTAACCTCATGCCATCGAGTCGATTCCGACTCGTAGACACCCTATAAGACAGAGTAGAACTGCCCCATAGCGTTTCCAAGGAGCACCTGGTAGATTTGAACTGCTGACCTTTTGCTTAGCAGCTGTAGCTTTTAATCACTACACCAGCACTACTAGTATTAGTCAATTCACTCCAGTGTAAGCATTATTTATTGCGTTATCTGCTATGTTACTAATTTTTAGCCAGGCTGGAGGTAGATGGATCACAAAATAAGAACATGAATTCTACATATCATGATGCAGAAATTTATCACTGCTTTCCAAATAACTTAAGTAGAAAATGCTCAATTATGAAGAATAAAAACTAAAATTTTGTAAAATTTTTGCAGTTTTGAAAATTACTAGGTTTTCAAAAACCTGGTGATTCTTCTTTACTTTTGATGTTTGTTTGACCATGCTATTACATAGCTCGACAATAGAGCCCCCAGAACTATCAGGACACCATCCACGGAATCCTGTGTAAGTTAGTTCCTGAAGTCTCCCTGTATTGTCTGATAGTTTTAGATACTATCACAGATAAGTTTCAGCAAAGACACCATTTGTGCTTTATATTTGAGTGACAGAAGAATATGTCTACAACTTTAAAAATGGTTATAATGAAGTAATTAAGCTATGTATATATTAATAATTTAAATGTGATTGCTTTCTCATCTGTAAAACACATAAATCAATTAAAAATCAAAGTTTTCTAAAAGAAACAGGGTTTGAGAAAAAAATCTATTGGCTTGCGTACTGGCTTGAGCAACTCCAAGATCTACTCTTTAGGGTTAAAAAAAATGCGCAGATATTATGTTTTGATCTTCTTAGCCCCAGAATTCAATGAATGCATAGAATTGATCATTGGAAATGGGTTGATCTTACTGTGAGTGCCCCTAGTTTTTGTTATCTCAGTTTTGGGCACAAACTATTTGTTCTTATACTGTATTAGAGAAACACCACTCAATTTGATTTCCTTTTCCTCAGGCGTCGCCATGAATCAGAATCAACTCGAAGGTAACCGGTTTATGATACATCTATTCCAAATCATGGAGCTCATTGTCTCCCTGAAGGATGGCTTCTTCTTTCATGTAAACATCTTTTGGTAGTGCTTATAATGGGAAGATGTGATCTTCCAGTATTTCTCCTTAGTTTCTTCTTCCATGGAAAAAATATACACTGATTGCCTTATAAGGACAAAGCAAAACTTAAGATCAACCTCCAAAGTGTAGGCTATTAGTAGACATGAGGTTAAATTATTTTTGTTTCTTGACTCCTTTAGAATTTACTACAAAGTCTACAATCACGGAGAAGTATACACAACTCTTTTATAGAGTACATTCTAAAATGCACCTTTTCTATTCCTTGCCTTTATTTTGTACACTGAAGAAATTACACTGAAGAAGCAAGATTAATTGTGAGTATCCTAACTTTCCCCTTGACATCCTGGTGTAATGACCTCTTATTGTTGACTTTTTCTGGTTGACATTTCGCATCATACACTCATTATATGCCTTTGACTGATAATAAATCAATTGGCCGTGCAGCAATAGAAACCAGCATGGTGCCTGCCCACGTGTAGTAACCTGTGTCTAAAGGAGGTGAGAGCCAATGAAATAAGATCCACATGCAGTAGTTTCACATCTAAAGTAAAATTACTAATGCCTGGCAACCCCAGGAATTAGCCAATGGAGCTCTTCCCAAACCAAACCAAACCCACTGCCATGTAGTGGATTCCGACTCATAGTAACCTTATAGGACGGAGTAGAACTGCCCCATAGAGTTACCAAGGAGTGCCCGGTGGATTCCAACTGCCGACCTTTTGTTTAGCAGATGTAGGTCTTAACCACCACGCCTCCAGGATTTCTGATGGAGCTATAGAGCCTTATAAAAAATGTTACTTTTAAAATCTTCATTTGCTACATTGATTAGAACCTAACATTGTCTTTAATTTTTTATCTCAACTAAAGAACTCTAGACAGCCTGGAGCTGCTGAGAAGAGAACCACATTGACAGAAGTGTTTGGAAAATAAAATTTTGAAGTCTATTGAACACAATTAGCAATATAGTGCTAATCCTAGAGGGGGAAAAAAAAAAGAAATTGAAAGAGAATGAAGTGCCTAACATTTCTGAGGGCTTTAGTATGTGCCCAGAACTATTTTAAGTTCTTTATGTTTACTACCTCTTTTAACTAGGTACAAGTATTACTCCCATCTTACAGAGGAAGAAACTGAGATGTAGAAAGGTTAAGAGCATTCCCAAGTTCACACAGTTAATGACAGACAGTGCCAAGAACTGAATTCAGGCAACTTAGGAGTCTGGTGGTATACTGCCACCCCATCCAGGAAAAGACATTACCCCAGACCCAGAGAGTAAAAATGATTTTGCATGTTTACTGAAAGCAGGAGGGGAAAACCAAAAGCAAACAAGGAAACAAAGCCTTTAAAACCAAATAGATGATCATTTGCAAGAATGGCTGAGCTGGAAATGTTCTTAAGGGAGACACTGAACCTCTATTTTTGAGAAGTTTTTAAAAATAATACAGCTTTTACTGACATCTGTGTTTAAATATGATTGAAATACATATTACAGAATTTCTTAAGGCTCCCCCGCCCCCAAATTCTATGATTCTGTATGAAGATGATGATTTTCTGAACTAAAAGAAGAAATAGGTACACATCACATGTCTCATGCCAGAACCTCAGGTCTGGTTCTCAGACTTACTCAGACGTATGCTTCTTGTACAGCATGATTTCCTTCATTTAAATCACAGTGTGTATTTTCTGCTGTATTATTTACTAATGTAAAGGGCCGAGAGTATTTTTATGAGTTTTAACAAATAAGATTATGAGGCTATTAATTTATTAATGAGAAATACTTTACTGTCAGCCTTAAAATCATTTTAAAAGCAAATTTTAATCATGTTAAAGTTCAAGTTAGAAAGTACTAGCATATACCCTATATAGATATTCAAAAAGTATAATAGGTTATGCATTATACACATATAGTAAAATTAATAAATTCATTCTAGTTCTTTTTTTGTCAGGTTTTATTTTATTTGGAAAATGTCTAATCTCCAACAAATAAAGTTGCTTTTGCTAAATGAAGTTTTGTAATTTTCAATGTGGTTAAAGTGATTTGGTAAGTTTTGTGAACTACTGATTCGGAAGTTTTCTTTCCTACTCAAAATTATACTCTAATTTTTGGATCATATTTTCTATGATAATCTTTACCTGCATAAGTTTTCTCATTTGTACAATATCTTGGGAAATACATTTCACATTAATGACTTGAAGAAAGTTATAATGAAAATGTTAACATTAGATTCATATTGTATTTGTAGTATTTTAAACAAAGGTATATCCTGTATGAATAACAAAGACACATATTTATGTTTTTTTTTTTTTTCCTTTAATATCTTCTAGCTCTGAGCCCTTAAAAGTAGCTCTTAAAATTGTAATATCTATCCTGTAACTTTTCGGATCTTTATTAGAAGCTTATGTATTTAGACTAAAATCTCTGTGGATGAATACAATCTTTTAGAGGAATTGTCTGTAAATACTGCAGAATTCACATACACTAAGATGGACTGGAAACCCTTGGCGGTGTAACTGGTTAAGAATTCGGCTGCTAAAGGAAATGTAGGCAGTTTGAATCCACCAGGTGCTCCTTGGAAATCCTATGGGGAAGTTCTACTCTGTCTTATGGGGCTGCTATGAGTCAGAATTGACTCAGCTGCTATAGGTAAGATGGACTAGGTTTATTTGTAACAATGAGAAAGGATAACAGTTTTTGTTTATTTGTTTTTACATTCTTTTTTAGCCTTTTGGGGATAAACAAATGCTTCCTGTTATGTTTAAAGCTAAAATGTACAGTATTAGAAAACTCGACTGCTAATCAAAAAGGTTGGCAGTTTGAATCTACCAGCTGCTCCTTGGAAACCCTGTGGGGCAGTTCTATTCTATTCTATGGGGTCCCTGTGAGTCGGCATCAACTCAACAGCAATGAGTTTGATTTTTTACTTTTAATACACTCCTGCCCTATTACTTATGATAAAAATAAGCCCCAGTGAGCTTAAGCAAAGGAGCTCTTGTGGTGTAGTGATGAAGTACTCAGCTGCTAACCAAAAGGGTGGAGGTTCAAACCTACCACCTCCTCAGTGGGAGAAAGATGTGGCAGTCTGCTTCTGTAAATATTTACAGCCTTGGAAACCCTTTGGGGCAGTTCTACTCTGTCCTATCCTGTCACTCGGAGTTGAAATTGACTTGACAACAATGAGTTTGGTTTTGGGTTTGAGCTTAAGCAGCTTTCTAATGGGTACACCACCAAGGTGACAGAGACAGGCCTCCTGGCTCTCAGCCCAGGTCTTCTCCACTCCTCCACACCCTGTGGTTTCCTCAAAGGGAAAAGACCGATTGATTCTAATGAAGAAGTAAGAAGTGCTATCAATGCATTCTAATTTGGTGTTTTTTTGTTGTTGTCGTATACGTGTTTTTTTTTTTTTTTTTAAACAAATTGGAGCCATACCTCAATGCTGATCATACCTCCCCAGTTGGAAAAGTGTGGCTTTCTGAATCATTACCAGCTGCAAGTCGTGTGCCTTCCACTGTTCGGAGCTTCTCTAAGCAGGTATTGACAATTACTTCAGTGTGTGGAAACTGCTGGCACAAAACTGATCATGTTTTTATCAGGACTAAAACCTCAGTCACTAAACCCGTCAGACTCGTTTCCTTTCTTGTTGCCAGCGATCCTATTATCTTCCGGTCTCCCAGCTCCGACCTGGCTGATAGAGATCATGTGATGACTGAATAGCAGCTGTCCCGTCCTGGGTACATGATGTACGCGTAAGTACTCAGAATTTCTCAGTAAGAGCTGTCGGATGTTTGCTGGTGGAAGTTGCTTTTTAAAAGATTTTTCATGTGTGTTATTGTGTTTTGTGTTAGTTGTGTTGTTGTTGGTTTTACAAGTAAAAATTATTTGAAACAAAAGGGGCCAAGGTAGTCCTTCTTTGCAAAAGAATTGAAATGATACGCCATAATATATTGCCTATTTTATATTTAAACATTCAGGAAAACCTATGCTTCAAATAATAAATTGTTTAATGTATTTTATTTAATTTCTTTAGTGTGTTCAATAGCATGGAATAAATTTTTGTCATATGCCGCTTATTGAAGTATATGCTGAAAAAATAAGAAATGTAAATTTAGGAGGAGTGTCTATTACAATTTATTATTTCATTCTAAATAATAGGGAGAATGATATCAGTAAGATTATTGTATATATCACATAAATGCAATGATTAGAATTAAAATATTTACAAGTACTTAATTACTGAGTTAGCAAAATCTGGCCTCACTGTGACCTTTGTCATAAATTGAACTCCAAAATAACCATCAATAAGTTAATTTAAGGTAAATAAATGTTGAATATATGTTTATATTTAGGTATCATTCGTGCTATTATGTTACAGGCTCGGAAATGAATAATCACGTTTGATGAGAGTGCTTTCATTTAAACCTTCTTAGTCTAACCTACCTTCTCAAAGAGGTTCTTGACTCTCTGCAGACACCAATTTCCCACATGTTCTGCATTTACTAACAGGTCAGACTTAATCATGATCTTATAGTAATAGTAATTGCACCTAAAAAAAATCCATTGCTGTTGAGTCCAACTCATAGTGACCCTATAGGACAGAGCAGAACTGCCCCGTAGAGTTTCCAAGGAGTGCCTAGTGGATTTGAACTGCTGAGCTTTCGGTTAGCAGCCATAGCTTTTAACCACTATGCCACCAGGGTTTCCAATAATTGCACAGTCATTTGATTTCATCTT